>NC_092225.1:99212731-99282731 GCF_036320965.1 Panulirus ornatus
TTTTGGATCGCCTGAAAGGGGGGAGGGAGGAGGGAGGGAGGGAGGGGGATGATGAAGGGAGGGTAGGGGGTGAGGGGAGGAAGAGGAGGAGGAGGAATTCCATGAATTAAGAGCTAATTGCTCGTTAGGATAGTTGAGTCGATCGTTTGGATGGACTGTCAAGTATCACTAAACATATCCAGATATATATATATATATATATATATATATATATATATATATATATATATATATATATATATATATATATATATATATATATATTTACCAAACTCAGTCACCAGCTTCTGCAGTTTCTCACATGAATCCGCCACCAGCGCTGTATCATCAGCGAACAACAACTGACTCACTTCCCAAGCTCTCTCATCCCCAACAGACTTCATACTTGCCCCTCTTTCCAAAACTCTTGCATTTACCTCCCTAACAACCCCATCCATAAACAAATTAAACAACCATGGAGACATCATACACCCCTGCCGCAAACCTACATTCACTGAGAACCAATCACTTTCCTCTCTTCCTACACGTACACATGCCTTACATCCTCGATAAAAACTTTTCACTGCTTCTAACAACTTGCCTCCCACACCATATATTCTTAATACCTTCCACAGAGCATCTCTATCAACTCTATCATATGCCTTCTCCAGATCCATAAATGCTACATACAAATCCATTTGCTTTTCTAAGTATTTCTCACATACATTCTTCAAAGCAAACACCTGATCCACACATCCTCTACCACTTCTGAAACCACACTGCTCTTCCCCAATCTGATGCTCTGTACATGCCTTCACCCTCTCAATCAGTACCCTGAGTTTGGTAAAGTGTGTGGAAGAAGAAAGTTAAGAGTAAATGTGAATAAGAGCAAGGTTATTAGGTACAGTAGGGTTGAGGGTCAAGTCAATTGGGAGGTGAGTTTGAATGGAGAAAAACTGGAGGAAGTGAAGTGTTTTAGATATCTGGGAGTGGATCTGTCAGCGGATGGAACCATGGAAGCGGAAGTGGATCATAGGGTGGGGGAGGGGGCGAAAATTTTGGGAGCCTTGAAAAATGTGTGGAAGTCGAGAACATTATCCCGGAAAGCAAAAATGGGTATGTTTGAAGGAATAGTGGTTCCAACAATGTTGTATGGTTGCGAGGCGTGGGCTATGGATAGAGTTGTGAGCAGGAGGATGGATGTGCTGGAAATGAGATGCTTGAGGACAATGTGTGGTGTGAGGTGGTTTGATCGAGTAAGTAACGTAAGGGTAAGAGAGATGTGTGGAAATAAAAAGAGCGTGGTTGAGAGAGCAGAGGAGGGTGTTTTGAAATGGTTTGGGCACATGGAGAGAATGAGTGAGGAAAGATTGACCAAGAGGATATATGTGTCGGAGGTGGAGGGAACGAGGAGAAGAGGGAGACCAAATTGGAGGTGGAAAGATGGAGTGAAAAGGATTTTGTGTGATCGGGGCCTGAACATGCAGGAGGGTGAAAGGAGGGCAAGAAATAGAGCGAATTGGAGTGATGTGGTATACAGGGGTTGACGTGCTGTCAGTGGATTGAACCAAGGCATGTGAAGCGTCCGGGGTAAACCATGGAAAGCTGTGTAGGTATGTATATTTGCGTGTGTGGACGTGTGTATGTACATGTGTATGGGGGGGGGGGTTTGGGCCATTTCTTTCGTCTGTTTCCTTGCGCTACCTCGCAGACGCGGGAGACAGCGACAAAAAAAAAAAAAAAAAAAAAAAAAAAATATATATATATATATATATATATATATATATATATATATATATATATATATATATATATATATATATATACACATCGAGGCGATATGTATACATTCTTTTATGAATTAAGAGAAAAAGAAGAGAATTTAGATAAGCCAGGCAGGTTGCTGTATCGGCCGGGGATTTTGAATTAGAATTTTGAATTAGAATTGTCAATTACAGTCAATGTCCCCCCTCCCCCCCCATTCACCTTGAACACGACAGAGCGACGGCCTTTTCAGAGATGGCGGTACGACCCAGTCAGTGGGCACGGTGGTACGAACCATTGTGCACGACCTGTACGACCCCTCTGGCACAACAGTGGACTATACGACCTCTCAGGCATTGACTTTGGGCACGACCCTCTACCCACGGGGGGGTAGGTACGACCCCTCTACCCACGGGGGTAGGTACGACCCCTCTACCCACGGGGGGTAGGTACGACCCCTCTGCTCACGACGATGGTATACGACCCCTCAAATACGACGCCACGACTTCTGACCACCAAAGTCCAGAAGAAAACATCAAGAATGGAAAATATTTTCCGCATAAAATATTCAAAACTTTTTTCAGAATTAAATAAAATGTTTATAAATACTGCTATGGGGAGGAAGGGGGGGGGGACCCTCGACCGCTATTTTCCAAAATAAAACGAAAAATGGAAAAAAGAAAAGAAGAAAAAGACTCATTTACAACCATTATTCACTCACGTTGTAAACACATACCGCTGAAATGTAAATTGCAAGACACGGTATGAGTTTGGACCGTAATCCGTTACAGGCTGCTGTAAGATACAGGACGGCCTAATTATACCAATTCAGTGGTTAACAACAGCATCGGCAGTTGAGAGAGAGAGAGAGAGAGAGAGAGAGAGAGAGAGAGAGAGAGAGAGAGAGAGAGAGAGAGAGAGAGAGAGAGAGAGAGATGCAACACAGGGAGGGGGGGAGGTGTGTGGGGGGCGGGGGGCCTTCAGCATTCCCACTACCACACTTACCACTATCCACCACCCCACCACCGTTAACCACAACCCAACAACCACCACCACAATCGCCACCCCCACTCCCCCACTACAATCACCCACACCCCCACCTACCTACCACCACAGGCTGGGGCCTAGAGCAAGACACACACACACACACACACCCTCAACCTAGCAATTATTCCTGAGCCCCTCAACCCAGGCTGGGAGAGTCTGTGTGTGTGTGTGTACATAAAGAGATAATCAATAAAAACAAGAATTTCCCTCTCCCACATATCCAATCATGATAGAAATCTATTGAATACGGGCATTACCGTCCCCCTCCCTGCCACTGCCGCCTGTCATTACCCTAACTCACATCATCTAGAACAAATAACACATTAGACGTGTTATTAAAACCTCTAGCGAACAATGGGCGCTGGTGATTTAGCGACGCCAAGGGCGGTGAGCGATGCGAGGTACTGTATTCTAGTATCGGATGTGGGTATCTGTGGGTCAGGTTCTTGCTACTGCTGCTGCCGAGGTGTTCCTGGGCAGGCGTGTGTGTGTGTGTGTGTGTGTGTGTGTGTGTGTGTGTGTGTGTGTGTGTGTGTGTATGTGTGTGTATACATGTTTCCGTATGAGCCTGATATATGAAAGCATGTGTAGGGGTAAGCAAAGAAGAGCGTGAATGGATCTTGGTGAATTCAGGTGGGTCTGCGGCAGGCGTGTGTGATGTCACCATGGCTGTATAATCTGTTTGTCAATGGGGGTTGGTGAGGGAGGTGTGGTTGAGTCAGTTGTTGCTCGCTGAGGATACAGCGCTGATGACAGACTCGACGCAGACACTGCCGAAGCTGGTGTCTGAGTCTGGAAGAGTAGATCTGTCACGAAATGGGACCCACGGGAACGGAAGGGAGCCATAGGGTGGGTCAGGGGGCGACGATCTTGGTCGCATTTTGGAATGTGTGGAAAGAGAGGGAACTGTTCATCAGGGCCAAACTGGATATGTTTGATGGTATGATAGTCCCGTCGGTGCTATACGGATGTGAGGCAGGGGGCCTTCGACGAAAACGTAAAGGATGAAATGACCGTGTTGGACATGAAATGTTTGAGGACAATATGTGGTGTGAGGAGGGTTGATCGAATTAGAAATGACAGGTTAAGAGAGATATGTTGTGGTAAGAGGAGTGTGCATGAGAGTGCTGAAGATGGCATGTTGAAACTATTTGGAAATATGGAGATGAGTGAGGAGAGGTTGACTAAGAGGATATCCATATCAGAGGTAGAGGGAACAAAGAGGATGAGGAAACCAAGGAGTGGGTGGAAAGATGCCGTGAAAGGTGCTTTGCTGACTCTGGGCTTCAACGTGCAGGAGGATGCGAGGCACGCAAGGGACAGCGGATACGTTGGAGCGACATGTGAATCGGTCAGGGGAACCACATGAAAGGTCTGGTTGTGGAGAGGGAGCTGTGGTTACGGCGCATTAGACTTGACAGCTAGATAATGAATGAGATGCGGGATGGGGCCATTCTTCGTCTGTTCCTGGAGCTACCTCGGTAACGCTGGAAACGGCAATCAAGTATGATTATATATATATATATATATATATATATATATATATATATATATATATATATATATATATATATATATATACATGTATATATAATCCTTTTCATCAATGGATCATACTTCACAATGCCTGTAATTAAAGTAAATTGCAATAATTGCACCAGTACAATTGCAGGCAATTCCACTTCCTTAAGGAAACAAAAAACAAACGCATCGATTGTTAATTCTGATCCCACTTTGCAATATCTCTTCTGCAGTAATTGAGAACAGAGCTCTCACCATGGAAGATATTGTTCCATCATTTATTCATCCATTGAAGTTCATAATTGAGATCATCATTTATTCGACCATTTAAGTTCATAATTGACATTTATTGGCTTTTTAAAAGCTCATGGCCTCAGGAGTACCCGAGTTCTAACCTCTAGATCTTCTGGTTTCAAGAACAATTGTCCTCAAGATCTTCTGGTTTCAAGAACATTTGTCCTTAAGATCTTCTGGTTTCAAAAACATTTGCCCTCCGGAGCTTCTGGTTTCAAGAGCCTGTGTCCTTAAGAGCTCCTTCCTGGCTACAAAAACATGAGCTTATAGCCTCAAGAGCACGTATATTCAAGAGCCTCTGGTAGCCATAAGAGCTTGTGGCTACAAGAGATCTTGGCTTTAAGAACGCCCGGCTTCAAGAGCTTCAGGTTTTAGGCCTTCCTAGCTTCGGGACTTCTTGGTTTCAGGAGCTCTTGGTACCAGGGGGAACTCCTGAAATTTCTTTCCTTAAGAAGACTACAGTTCAAGGAGCTCATGGTCTCAAAATTAGTCGATTTTAGAAGCTCTTCGCCTTAGGACGTCCTGGCTTCAGAGGCTTATGGTTTCAAGAACATATGGTTTCAGAAGCTCATGGTCTTAAGAACCTGCTTCAGAGGCTTATGGTTTCAAGAACCTATGGTTTCAGAAGCTCATGGCCTCAAGAACATGTGGTTTCATGAGGTTATTGTTTGGAAAAACCTCTGGTTTCAGGAGCTTATAGCTTCAAAAACTCCTGGCCTCTGAATTCTTCTTGTTTCAAGAGCCCTTAGCTTCAGGATTAACTGGCTTCAGAAGCTCCTAGGTGTTTTCAAGAGTCCTCTTGGCTTCAAGGATTCAGGAGCTAACTGGCTATGAGATAAGGAGAGTGGGGGTCACCCTCTCCCTGATCTAAGTTCTTCTTCTTCTCCTTTAGTTCTTCTTCTTCTTCTTTCTTCATTACCCTAATCCTTTATCTTCTATTCTTCCCTCCCTCTTCTGTACCTATCCCATCCACGTCGCGCTCTTCCACCATTCACTCCTTCGTTGTACTCTCTCTCTCTCTCTCTCTCTCTCTCTGATAAACAATAGGTGGTAGGTAACCATCCACCAGAGAGAGAGAGAGAGAGAGAGAGAGAGAGAGAGAGAGAGAGAGAGAGAGAGAGAGGTACCATATCACCAGTAAGTACCCCCACCCTTACCCCTCCTGGGTACCGGGAGGGTTAGTGACAGCTGGCCAGTGAATCACCACTTCAATGGCTGTCAAGTTTCAGTCCATCGGTCCAGGCTGGAGTCTAATCTTTCCTGCCTCGCACCCACACATGGGAGCTGCTGGCTGGCTGGCTGTCAGCCCACAAACACATACAATCTCTCACATATATAACATTTGACAACAACATGTAGCTCACACGACCCGCTGTTCACACAGCTATATTCTCCAGCGGTTAGCACTCCGAGCTAGCCCTGCCCTTTTTGGCAAAGGTTCGTCGTAAGCACTGGTCAGTATTTAGGTATTTTCACTATGATTCTCTCTTCCTTTCCTTCTCTCTTCCTTTCATTTTATCTCCCTTACCTTTCTCTTTTCCTTCTTCCCTCCCTAATCTATTCATTTCTTTTCGTTCCTTTTATTCTCCCTCTTACTGTTTATTCCTCCCTTCTCCCTCTTACTCTCCCTACTCTCTTCCATATCTCTCATCTATCTCTGGGCAACGACTCCTCCCCAGCATTACCCAAGAATGTAATATTTCTCACAATTCCTAATTCTTTCTCTTACACTCCCATTTTTTTTTCCTTCATATCTTCATCTTACATTCCTCTCTCCTTACGTCACTCCTCTCTCCCCCTCATTTATCAACCTTCCATGCATGCCATCTTCTGGTCTTCCCGTCCTCTCTTCCCACCTTCGTACCCCTCTCCTTTTTCATCTTCTTCCTCTTCCTTTCTCTTCTTCTTCTCTTCCCCTTCTGACCTATCCCTCTCACCAATTCCCTTCTTTTTCTCACTCACTTCCACCACTCTTCCCGCTATCCATCATGAACAGCATTCTCTCTCTCTCTCTCTCTCTCTCTCTCTCCCTCCTTCCCTCCCTCACCTCACACCCCCGCCTGCCATCCTCACGCCCGTCCCTCTATCCAATTCGTTCACCGAACTTACTGACTTAAGAGATGACCCATCATGTAGCCATGCCTCCTCCTCCTCTCTCCCTCTCTCTCTCTCTCTCTCTCTCTCTCTCTCTCTCTCTCTCTCTCCCTGGCGCCCCTTGCCCCGCTCGGGGTCAGACGGCGGTGGCGGTGGTGGAAGAAGGAGGAGGAGGAGCTCGCTCGCTCGCTCGCTCGCTCTACAAGCAAGCCATCCAACAACCACCCCTCAACCCACCCACTCCCACTACCCACCCCAAAACAAATGTCGAAGTCTTCTGTACATAAATAATGATCATGGCAGACACTATCAGCGTCGGGACCCTTGAGCTCATTACCTGAACGATGGCGGGACCGGTGAACATGGGTACCCACCACGCCCACCACGCGTTAACATCTTCGACGCCCACAACTTGCGCTCACCCGGCCACCCGAGCGTTCACCGAGACAGCGTTCGTTCGTTCCGAGGAGAGAGAGAGAGAGAGAGAGAGAGAGAGAGAGAGAGAGAGAGAGAGAGAGAGAGCTGAGGGGCGCGGGTGCGCTGGCACGACGCCGCCTCGTTCCCCGCGCTGTGGCCAAGAGGTTCTTCTTCGGAAGAGGAGGAAGAGGAAGAAGAGGAGGAAGAAGAAGAGGAAGAAGAGGAGGTTCCGACGCCGCTTCGCTCGCTGGGCCAGTTTGAGACAGGGTTCGGAGAGGATTTTCGACTCGGGTGTGTTTCGACACGACGTAGCTCAGCGAAGGAGCGAAGGGTTCGTGAACGATTTCGACTCCCCCCCCGTCCTTTTGCCTCCTTCGCTGACGGAGTAAGACCGAGTTCGGGAACTACGTTTCGACTCACACGGTCATCATGTACATCACTGAAGCAGTAGCGAAACACGGACGACGCGTTCGGAAAGACTTCGCGGGGGTTAGATGTAGAGGTTTCCGCTGACGATCCAGTCAGTCCTGGGTTTTCGAAGCAGCTTCGACGACACCCAGCGTCGATGTTTCTTCGTTCGCTGGCTCGCCAAAGTCCAAGCGATGGTGTGCTTCGGGAACTCAACTTTCCAGGTCAGGTGTCATGGATGTTTGAACCCATTGTGATGAAGAGCCAAGGCTGTTGGCTTCACGAACGCTCGTTTCCCGGTAGTTACGAACATGGAAACCGCGGGGTTACTAGTGCATGGTTAAGACCTGTGGTGATTAGACGATCACCGATTTCATGATTATATCGGTTGATATACTGTCCGATATATGATGTTTCTAATGGATGGTATGCTTTATAATGTAGTATGATGGTGGAGAGAGGCTGATAAAACTGTGGAGGAACAAAAGGGTCATCTACTTGTATATTCAACGAATGTGTCCTGTTATCTACCAACTTAGAACACTTATAACTTTGAAGACTTATTTACAAAATCTAGAATACTTATCTACAAACTAAGACATAAACAAGACACATATTTACTCAATTTACATCCTGTTTTTACAAACTTGGAATACTTATTTACTTAGAATACTTATTTACAACACCTACTTACACAACCTAAGAACACTTATTCACAAACTCAGAACACTTATAACAACAAAGGAAGAAACAACAACAGAGCAGAACAAGCAATTCAACAGAACACATATCAGAAAACATAGAACACTTACTTCGAGATCAGAACACATATACCCAACATATAAAACACATACTCAAAAAAAAAAAAACAGACTCACTTACAAATGAGAATACTTATCCACAACTTACAAAACATTCAAACATTACTAACAAAGTGAAAATACTTACACACAACTTATAAAACAATACACATATCTAGCGATATAGAACATCTACATACAACACAGTAACACTTAGATACAAACTTATAAAACTTAGTATTTCTATAAATTCCTACAGTGGTCGACTCTGTGGTTCTAGTAATTAAGAAAATAATCAAATTAATTGTGTTGTGTTTTGAAGCTAATCTGTCCTGATTTATCATATGCCTGCAACGCATGTGCGTATATACGTGTTTATTTTCCATATTCTTAATTTCTGTACATATATATCATACACACACACACACACACACACACATATATAAATATATATATATATATATATATATATATATATATATATATATATATATATATATATATATATATTTTTTTTTTTTTTTTTGCTTTGTCGCTGTCTCCCGCGTTTGCGAGGTAGCGCAAGGAAACAGACGAAAGAAATGGCCCAACCCACCCCCATACACATGTATATACATACGTCCACACACGCAAATATACATACCTACACAGCTTTCCATGGTTTACCCCAGACGCTTCACATGCCTTGATTCAATCCACTGACAGCACGTCAACCCCGGTATACCACATCGCTCCAATTCACTCTATTCCTTGCCCTCCTTTCACCCTCCTGCATGTTCAGGCCCCGATCACACAAAATCTTTTTCACTCCATCTTTCCACCTCCAATTTGGTCTCCCTCTTCTCCTCGTTCCCTCCACCTCCGACACATATATCCTCTTGGTCAATCTTTCCTCACTCATTCTCTCCATGTGCCCAAACCATCTCAAAACACCCTCTTCTGCTCTCTCAACCACGCTCTTTTTATTTCCACACATCTCTCTTACCCTTACGTTACTTACTCGATCAAACCACCTCACACCACACATTGTCCTCAAACATCTCATTTCCAGCACATCCATCCTCCTGCGCACAACTCTATCCATAGCCCACGCCTCGCAACCATACAACATTGTTGGAACCACTATTCCTTCAAACATACCCATTTTTGCTTTCCGAGATAATGTTCTCGACTTCCACACATTCTTCAAGGCTCCCAGAATTTTCGCCCCCTCCCCCACCCTATGATCCACTTCCGCTTCCATGGTTCCATCCGCTGCCAGATCCACCCCCAGATATCTAAAACACTTCACTTCCTCCAGTTTTTCTCCATTCAAACTCACCTCCCAATTGACTTGACCCTCAACCCTACTGTACCTAATAACCTTGCTCTTATTCACATTTACTCTTAACTTTCTTCTTTCACACACTTTACCAAACTCAGTCACCAGCTTCTGCAGTTTCTCACATGAATCAGCCACCAGCGCTGTATCATCAGCGAACAACAACTGACTCACTTCCCGAGCTCTCTCATCCCCAACAGACTTCATACTTGCCCCTCTTTCCAAAACTCTTGCATTCACCTCCCTAACAACCCCATCCATAAACAAATTAAACATCCATGGAGACATCACACACCCCTGCCGCAAACCTACATTCACTGAGAACCAATCACTTTCCTCTCTTCCTACACGTACACATGCCTTACATCCTCGATAAAAACTTTTCACTGCTTCTAACAACTTGCCTCCCACACCATATATTCTTAATACCTTCCACAGAGCATCTCTATCAACTCTATCATATGCCTTCTCCAGATCCATAAATGCTACATACAAATCCATTTGCTTTTCTAAGTATTTCTCACATACATTCTTCAAAGCAAACACCTGATCCACACATCCTCTACCACTTCTGAAACCACACTGCTCTTCCCCAATCTGATGCTCTGTACATGCCTTCACCCTCTCAATCAGTACCCTCCCATATAATTTACCAGGAATACTCAACAAACTTATACCTCTGTAATTTGAGCACTCACTCTTATCCCCTTTGCCTTTGTACAATGGCACTATGCACGCATTCCGCCAATCCTCAGGCACCTCACCATGAGTCATACATACATTAAATAACCTTACCAACCAGTCAACAATACAGTCACCCCCTTTTTTAATAAATTCCACTGCAATACCATCCAAACCTGCTGCCTTGCCGGCTTTCATCTTCCGCAAAGCTTTTACTACCTCTTCTCTGTTTACCAAATCATTTTCCCTAACCCTCTCACTTTGCACACCACCTCGACCAAAACACCCTTTATCTGCCACTCTATCATCAAACACATTCAACAAACCTTCAAAATACTCACTCCATCTCCTTCTCACATCACCACTACTTGTTATCACCTCCCCATTTGCGCCCTTCACTGAAGTTCCCATTTGCTCCCTTGTCTTACGCATTTTATTTACCTCCTTCCAGAACATCTTACACATGCACACATTGATCGCCTGTAACTCTTCCTTCTCTCTTTCTGTTTGTATTATATGATGTATTTTCAACCCTTATCTTTCCCTTTCAACCTCATCACAGATTCGTAGATTACCTTATCTTTATCTCGTATTCCCGATCGACTGCATTATCCCATCCTTCATGATAACATGTCTATTATCATTAAGTCTTTCGTATTACACTTTATCTATCTAGGAATCTATCTCAAATATATTATTTACTACTTAGTGAAAATTATATCAGTACTTTCTTCTCATCGTATTTATTATCATATCTTATTTTGCCGTATTTTTTACTGTTTATTCTTTATTTTTATATCTATTCATCATGCTTCAGCGCTACTTGCTCTGCTCCGTCTAAACGGATCACCAACCCGGACCACGGCCACGCTCCGCGCCACCCGCTCCTCCCACAAAACACATGCACGCCCCAGGTGTTCATCACTCCTCGTTTTTTGCCGCTGTTCGCGTCAACGTCTCTCTCTCTCTCTCTCTCTCTCTCTCTCTCTCTCTCTCTCTCTCTCTCTCTCTCTCTCTCTCTCTCTCTCTCCCCGTGTCCTAGCGTCTAGTGCCTTGAGAGAGAGAGAGAGAGAGAGAGAGAGAGAGAGAGAGAGAGAGAGAGAGAGAGAGAGAGAGAGAATCAGGAATATTTCTCTTTTTCTTTCTTTTTTTCCTGTGCGATGTCCAGACGTCTGTATCCGGGACTCGTCTGTTACCGGGTCATTACGACCCTCGTAATGACCCGGTAAGGATAAGGCCCTCCGTCGTAATCGGACGGTCTGAATTGGCGAGGCCATTTCCAATTGGGACGAGAGCCTATTTAGCCCGGAGTTAAATTGGGGAGGAGCAGGGGGGGAGGGGGGAGGGGGTGGTGGTCAAGTGTGGAAGATAAGGGTTGTGCGTGTCTTGTGTGTTGGGGGGGGGAGGGGGAAGGGTCAAGACCCATATGGTAGGGGGTCACATGGCACCCCCCCCCCCCCCAATTTGAGGTCACACTGAGAACTATGGTTGAGTTTAAGAGCCCAATTATTATTATCATTATTATTATTATTATTATTATTATTATTATTATCATTATTATTATTATCATTATTATTATTATCATCATTATTATTATTATCATTATTATTATTATTATCATTATTATTATTATTATCATTATTATTATCATTATCATTATCATTATTGTATTATCATCATAATTAACGTTGAAGACGTGGATAAAAGTCCACATTAAGGCCGGGTCTTAATTGGAATATAGAGGGAGGTTTATGGAAGAGGGAAAAAAAAAGACAAGGAAAAGAATTAAAGCATTTTAGAGGAAATGAAACAACCTGTCTGTTGAACTGTGCCACGTCATAGTGATTGGAAAAGACATGAGAAGGTTGAGAGTTCCAAAGCTTCGTCGTTGTGTAAGGAAAGAAACAGGTTTCAAAACGGCCCACACTCGAAAAGTCATTTAACCCAACGTCTAAAATCATAGAAAGGGCACACGAAAATGAGGACTGAACTCATCTGAAGCAGAGGTCACAAGAGGTCAGAGTTGAATATGATGGAAAATTAATCAAGATTAATGTCTTGGACGATGAAATCAATGATCAATCAGGATTACTGGACTAAAAGATCAAATCCAACTACAATTATAAGTTAAATAACGCCAACAACTTCAGTTGGGGCTACAATATATAACTAGAATGATCATACTCGTATGATAATCATTAAAATGATCATACTCGCATGATAATCATTAAAATGATCATACTCGCTTGATATAGCATTAGAATGATCATACTCGCATGATATAGCATTAGAATGATCATACTCGCATGATATAGCATTAGAATGATCATACTCGCATGATATAGCATTAAAATGATCATACTCGCATGATATAGCATTAAAATGATCATACTCGCATGATAATCATTAAAATGATCATACTCGCGTGATAATCATTAAAATGATCATACTCGCGTGATAATCATTAAAATGATCATACTCGCGTGATAATCATTAAAATGATCATACTCGCGTGATAATCATTAAAATGATCATACTCGCGTGATACATCATTAGAACTATCATACTCGCATGATATAGCATCAGAATGATCATACTTGCGAGGTAATGATTGGAATTATCATACTCGCTTGATATAGCATTAGAATGATCATATTCGCATGATACATCATTAGAATCATCATACTCGCATGACATAGCATTAGAATTATCATACTCGCATGATATATCTAACATACTTTTCAAAGGCCTCTTACATTTTGATCATACGGTTATGAAGCAATCCTGACGCCACCAAAATAGAGCCTTTTATATATATATATATATATATATATATATATATATATATATATATATATATATATATATATATATATATATATATATATATATATATATATATATATATTTTTTTTTTTTTTTTTTTTTTTTTATACTTTGTCGCTGTCTCCCGCGTTTGCGAGGTAGCGCAAGGAAACAGACGAAAGAAATGGCCCAACCCCCCCCCCCCCCCATACACATGTACATACACACGTCCACACACGCAAATATACATACCTACACAGCCTTCCATGGTTTACCCCAGACGCTTCACATGCCTTGCTTCAATCCACTGACAGCACGTCAACCCCTGTATACCACATGACTCCAATTCACTCTATTTCTTGCCCTCCTTTCACCCTCCTGCATGTTCAGGCCCCGATCACACAAAATCTTTTTCACTCCATCTTTCCACCTCCAATTTGGTCTCCCTCTTCTCCTCGTTCCCTCCACCTCCGACACATATATCCTCTTGGTCAATCTCTCCTCACTCATTCTCTCCATGTGCCCAAACCATTTCAAAACACCCTCTTCTGCTCTCTCAACCACGCTCTTTTTATTTCCACACATCTCTCTTACCCTTACGTTACTTACTCGATCAAACCACCTCACACCACACATTGTCCTCAAACATCTCATTTCCAGCACATCCATCCTCCTGCGCACATCTCTATCCATAGCCCACGCCTCGCAACCATACAACATTGTTGGAACCACTATTCCCTCAAACATACCCATTTTTGCTTTCCGAGATAATGTTCTCGACTTCCACACATTTTTCAAGGCTCCCAAAATTTTCGCCCCCTCCCCCACCCTATGATCCACTTCCGCTTCCATGGTTCCATCCGCTGACAGATCCACTCCCAGATATCTAAAACACTTCACTTCCTCCAGTTTTTCTCCATTCAAACTCACCTCCCAATTGACTTGACCCTCACCCCTACTGTACCTAATAACCTTGCTCTTATTCACATTTACTCTCAACTTTCTTCTTCCACACACTTTACCAAACTCAGTCACCAGCTTCTGCAGTTTCTCACATGAATCAGCCACCAGCGCTGTATCATCAGCGAACAACAACTGACTCACTTCCCAAGCTCTCTCATCCCCAACAGACTTCATACTTGCCCCTCTTTCCAGGACTCTTGCATTTACCTCCCTTACAACCCCATCCATAAACAAATTAAACAACCATGGAGACATCACACACCCCTGCCGCAAACCTACATTCACTGAGAACCAATCACTTTCCTCTCTTCCTACACGTACACATGCCTTACATCCTCGATAAAAACTTTTCACGGCTTCTAACAACTTGCCTCCCACACCATATATTCTTAATAGAGTGGCAGATATAGGGTGTTTTGGTCGAGGTGGTGTGCAAAGTGAGAGGGTTAGGGAAAATGATTTGGTAAACAGAGAAGAGGTAGTGAAAGCTTTGCGGAAGATGAAAGCCGGCAAGGCAGCAGGTTTGGATGGTATTGCAGTGGAATTTATTAAAAAAGGGGGTGACTGTATTGTTGACTGGTTGGTAAGGTTATTTAATGTATGTATGACTCATGGTGAGGTGCCTGAGGATTGGCGGAATGCGTGCATAGTGCCATTGTACAAAGGCAAAGGGGATAAGAGTGAGTGCTCAAATTACAGAGGTATAAGTTTGTTGAGTATTCCTAGTAAATTATATGGGAGGGTATTGATTGAGAGGGTGAAGGCATGTACAGAGCATCAGATTGGGGAAGAGCAGTGTGGTTTCAGAAGTGGTAGAGGATGTGTGGATCAGGTGTTTGCTTTGAAGAATGTATGTGAGAAATACTTAGAAAAGCAAATGGATTTGTATGTAGCATTTATGGATCTGGAGAAGGCATATGATAGAGTTGATAGAGATGCTCTGTGGAAGGTATTAAGAATATATGGTGTGGGAGGAAAGTTGTTAGAAGCAGTGAAAAGTTTTTATCGAGGATGTAAGGCATGTGTACGTGTAGGAAGAGAGGAAAGTGATTGGTTCTCAGTGAATGTAGGTTTGCGGCAGGGGTGTGTGATGTCTCCATGGTTGTTTAATTTGTTTATGGAGGGGGTTGTTAGGGAGGTAAATGCAAGAGTTTTGGAAAGAGGGGCAAGTATGAAGTCTGTTGGGGATAAGAGAGCTTGGGAAGTGAGTCAGTTGTTGTTCGCTGATGATACAGCGCTGGTGGCTGATTCATGTGAGAAACTGCAGAAGCTGGTGACTGAGTTTGGTAAAGTGTGTGGAAGAAGAAAGTTAAGAGTAAATGTCAATAAGAGCAAGGTTATTAGGTACAGTAGGGTTGAGGGTCAAGTCAATTGGGAGGTGAGTTTGAATGGAGAAAAACTGGAGGAAGTGAAGTGTTTTAGATATCTGGGAGTGGATCTGTCAGCGGATGGAACCATGGAAGCGGAAGTGGATCATAGGGTGGGGGAGGGGGCGAAAATTCTGGGGGCCTTGAAGAATGTGTGGAAGTCGAGAACATTATCTCGGAAAGCAAAAATGGGTATGTTTGAAGGAATAGTGGTTCCAACAATGTTGTATGGTTGCGAGGCGTGGGCTATGGATAGAGTTGTGCGCAGGAGGATGGATGTGCTGGAAATGAGATGTTTGAGGACAATGTGTGGTGTGAGGTGGTTTGATCGAGTGAATAACGTAAGGGTAAGAGAGATGTGTGGAAATAAAAAGAGCGTGGTTGAGAGAGCAGAAGAGGGTGTTTTGAAGTGGTTTGGGCACATGGAGAGGATGAGTGAGGAAAGATTGACCAAGAGGATATATGTGTCGGAGGTGAAGGGAACGAGGAGAAGTGGGAGACCAAATTGAAGGTGGAAAGATGGAGTGAAAAAGATTTTGTGTGATCGGGGCCTGAACATGCAGGAGGGTGAAAGGAGGGCAAGGAATAGAGTGAATTGGAGCGATGTGGTATACCGGGGTTGACGTGCTGTCAGTGGATTGAATCAGGGCATGTGAAGCGTCTGGGGTAAACCATGGAAAGCTGTGTAGGTATGTATATTTGCGTGTGTGGACGTATGTATATACATGTGTATGGGGGGGGTTGGGCCATTTCTTTCGTCTGTTTTCTTGCGCTACCTCGCAAACGCGGGAGACAGCGACAAAGTATAATAAAAAAAATAAATAAAATAATAATATATATATATATATATATATATATATATATATATATATATATATATATATATATATATATATATATATGATGTAGACACAGGTAGCAGAGCTTACCGTTAAATCTCGCGATAATTGCCGGATGGGGTAATTAGCCACGATAGGGGGGGAATAATTAAGTGTCTCGTACACGGTACACGGGGCAGTAGTACTCAATACGCGCGTCGCGCGGCCCGGGAGTCGAACCCTGGCTACAGAGAATAGCAAGAGGAGTGCGTACCACCGAACCACCAACGGGATATATATATATATATATATAGATAGCTAGATAGATAGATAGATAGATAGATAGATAGATATATACACACAATCACACAGTTATCCCTGTGGATAAGAGAGAAAGAATCCAACCCCATAGTGACTAATAGGGGCAAATCCTTCCCCTCTTGTATTATAACACTCTCCAAACCAAGGAACAGAGGGAGAAGTTAAGTGAGGATCTCTAAACCTTCCTTCCCCCCTTTTCTATACAAATGTCTTCCATATGTATTCCATATGTGTTCTTAACGTCTATGAACACATACAAGGCACAGACACACACTCTCACACCCTCACCCCCTTCCTTCCTCCCACCCACACAGACTCCCAGACTTAAATCCCGCACCTCTAATCCCCCTCGCCCTTCAGATGGATTTACCTGCGGTGCGAAGGAGGGGGGAGGGGGGGATTTAATCGGGGGATGTTAGAGAGAGGGGTAATTAACACACTACCCCCCCCCCATACATCACATCAACCCTCCCCCCCACCCCTCATCCTCCACCTTCTCCTCTCACTCTACCATCTCACACACACACACACACACACACACACACACACACACACACACACACACGGATTAACGTCTCATAAATCCGGGCTGTGTGTGTGTGTGTGTGTGTGTGTGTGTGTGTGTGGATCAGTTCAGTCATCAACGAGGTAGGTAAAGGTAGGTTGGTGGATTAGGTGGATTGTGATAAAGAGACGATTGTTGGGGGGGGGGGGGTATGGTGGTGAGGATTTAAATCCGTCCCTCGAGTAGGATTTAGGTACAGAGGGATTTTTGGATTTTAAAAATCCTTCATTGTAAAAGGAATTATGAAGACCCCTTCCCCCCCGCCCCCCATATTTTTTTTGAGCACTAGGTTAGGGCTCTGCTATTTTGCACACACGCGTTTCGGGACCTGTATAATCTACACCCCCCTCACGAACAACTATATATATATATATATATATATATATATATATATATATATATATATATATATATATATATATTATACTTTGTCGCTGTCTCCTGCGTTAGCGAGGTAGCGAAAGGAAACAGACGAAAGAATGGCCTAACCCACCCACATACACATGTATATACATCCACGTCCACACACGCACATATACATACCTATACATTTCAATGTATACATACATATACATACACGGACAAATACATATATAGATATGTACACATTCATGCTTGCTGCCTATATTCATTCCAATCGCCACCTCGCCACACATGAAATGACAACCCCCTCCTCCCGCACCCGCGCGAGGTAGCGCTAGGAAAAGACAACAAAGGCCACATTCGTTCACACTCAGTCTCTAGCTGTCATGTGTGATGCACCGAAACCACAGCTCCCTTTCCACATCCAAGCCCCAAAAAACTTTCCATGGTTGCACGCATTTCATCCTCCTGTATGCTCAGGTCCCGATCGCTCAAAATCTTTTTCACTTCATCCTTCCACCTCTATCAACCACACTCTTTATCATCAAACATCTCTCTTGCCCTTTCATTACTTACTCGATCAAACCACCTCACACCACACATTGTCCACAAACATTTCATTTCCAACACATCCACCCTCCTGCGCACAACCCTATCTATATAGTCCACGCTTCGCAAACATATAACATTGTTGGAACCACTATTCCTTCAAATATACCCATTTTTGCTTTCCGAGATAATGTTCTCGCCTTCCACACTTTCTTCAACGCTCCCAGAACCTTCGCCCCCTCCCCCACCCTGTGACACTTCCGCTTTCATGGTTCCATCCGCTGATAAATCCACTCCCAGATATCTAAAACACCTCACTTCCTCCAGTTTTTCTCCATTCAGACTTACCTCCCAATTGACTTGTCCCTCAACCCTACTGTACCCAATCACCTTGCTCTTATTCACATCTCCTCTCAGCTTTCTTCTTTCATACACTTTACCAAACTCAGTCACCAGCTTCTGCAGTTTCTCACATGAATCAGCCACCAGCGTTGTATCATCAGCGAACAACAACTGACTCACTTCCCAAGCTCTCTCATCCCCAACAGACTTCATACTTGCTCCTCTCTCCAAAATTCTTGTATTTACCTCCCTAACTATTCCATCCATAAACAAATTAAACAACCATGGAGACATCACACACCCCTGCCGCAAACTGACATTAACTGGGAACCAATCACTTTCCTCTCTTCCTACTCGTACACATGCCTTATATCCTCGATAAAAACTTTTCACTGCTTCCAGCAATTTGCCTCCAAAACCATATATTCTTAATAACCTCCACACAGCATCATATGCCTTCTCCAGATCCGTAAATGCTACATACAAATCCATTTGCTTTTCTAAGTATTTCTCACATACATTCTTCAAAGCAAACACCTGATCCACACATCCTCTACCACTTCTGAAACCACACTGCTCTTCCCCAGTCTGATGCTCTGTACATGCCTTCACCCTCTCAATCAATACCCTCCCATATAATTTACCAGGAATACTCAACAAACTTATACCTCTGTAATTTGAGCACTCACTCTTATCCCCTTTGCCTTTGTACAATGGCACTATGCACGCATTCCGCCAATCCTCAGGCACCTCACCATGAACCATACATACATTTGATATATATATTCCTATGAGTACGGGGAAATGAAACACGCTAAGTTCCCAAGTGCACTTTCGTGTAATAATCACACACACACACACACACACAGAGGGCATGTCGGGACCGGACACACCTTGCCCAGCGAGGGGGGGAGAGAGAGAGAGAGAGAGAGAGAGAGAGAGAGAGAGAGAGAGAGAGAGAGAGAGAGAGAGAGAGAGAGAGAGAGAGAGAGAGAGGTGGAACATACATAAAAATTTTATACAGAGTGAGAAGGAGGAGGAGTAGGAGGAGGAGGAGGAGGAGGAGGAGGAGGATGCGGGAAAAGGAGGAGGGAAGGGAAAGGGGGGGGGGGGGGGGAGAAGGTAGGAGTGGGAGGGGTCGTTAAATATTCTGGGAAGGGTGCGCTGCGCTGTGGGAAGGAGCAGGCGCCGGTGCGTTTGTCTAATTAGAAGGTGCAAAGCGTATTTATGATTGTGAATAATAAATAGTTTAACCATTTCCCAGGGTATATATTTTTCCCCACCCTCCCTTCCCTCCTCCTCCTCCTCTTCTTCCCCCCCACACAAGACAATATGAGAAGATCCGGGCGGCCTGATACCATGGCTATTTAAAACAGGAATGCCTTCGAAGGGGCATCAGTGAGAGAGAGAGAGAGAGAGAGAGAGAGAGAGAGAGAGAGAGAGAGAGAGAGAGAGAGAGAGAGAGAGAGAGATGAAGCGCCACTGTCTAATGTGTTGACACGCAGGGAGAAGAGTATAAGTACAGCAACCCCAACACCTCCTCCCCGAGCCAAGCTGGGCTATAAGGGCAAGTGAAGGAGACAAAAGCCGCTCGCCGGACGGAAGGATCCCGCGCCAGGTAAGCGGGGTTGAAGCCTCCTCCACCAACCCCAAAGGGGATGATAGAGGATTGGATTCATATGTGGCGACAGTGATTTGTGAAAGCGGCTAAGTGTGTGTGTGTGTGTGTGTATGTATATATATATATATATACATCGGTGGGAAGGGGGTGTATTTTTTCGGTATCCAGTGAAGCCGACAGGATACACACACACACACACACACACACACACACACACACACACGCACACACACACACACGCACACACACACAAACACGTACACATAGACACACAAACACACACACACGTACACACAGACACACACACATACACATACACAAACACACACACACACACGCGCGCGCGCACACACATACACGTACACACACACACTTACACACACATACATACACACACATACGTAGACACACACGTACACCCACATATACACACGTACACACACACACACACATAGGCAAACACACACACACACACACACACACACATACGTAGACACACACGTACACCCACATATACACACGTACACACACACACACACACACATACGCAAACACACACACACACACACACACACACACACACACACATACGTAGACACACACGTACACACACTCACATACACACGTACACACATACATACAAACACACATACACACACACACACACACACACACACACACACACACACACACACACAAACAAGTATACAAATACACACTCACACACACTCACACACGTACACAAACACACACTCTCTCTCTCTCTGTCTCTCTCTCTCTCTCTATGTAAACAACCCCCCCCCCCTCCCAGAGAACTCTACCGGAGCAGCGACCGTCTGGACACGACGCGTCGCCGCGAGGAGTGTGGACGACAAGGATGTCTTCAGCACGACACCCACAACCCCCTCCCCCCCCTCCAAAAAAAGGGGAACATGACATCTGTTTCACTTTTCTGTCCCTCTCCCCTCTCCTCCCCTCTCCCCTCCTTCCCCCCTCTCCCAAAGCTTACACCCCCTTCCACCTCACCCATCCCCGTCCTTCCCTGTCCCATAACCCTCCCATCATTTCTTTTCTTATTATCTTTCTTCCGTCTCCTTATCTGGTATTAAAGATGCAATGGCTGTGATCAATCACTTGTTTACCAATTGGCGTCCTTAGCTTCGTCTCTTCGATGTATATCAACTGACTGTTATATTTCTCTCTTGTGTCTCTCCTGATGATGTGATTATGACACGAAAGTGCACTTGGGAACTTATCGTGTTTCATTTTCCCCGTGGACTCTGTTCTTAAAGCTACCTCGCTGACGTGGGAAATGGCGAATAAAAAAAAAAGAAGAAATATATACATATACATACATATATATGCCACTGTCTCATAAATTTGTCTTTTGTCTAAATGGCCTTCAATTCCTACTTTATCTAATCAGCTTTATGTCGTTGTCAATTCCTTTTGCCTTCCGGTCTGTCTCTCGTACTCCAACCATTCACGTACTTCTATCATCCGTCCTTCTGTCCTTTTTTCACAAGACGTGGGTTTCTGTCACCACCTGTCAATTCCTCATCCAGCCAGTCACTCGTCAGCAATTTCATCTCCATACTTCTTTCCCTCCCCCCCTCCAAGGTCACCGATCTCAGTGGGCGTTATTCATCCTCTTATTCAATAGTTTTATACGAAGAGAACGGGTGGGGGGGGGGGGGGGGGTGTCGTCGACGACTCCCTACCCACCTCCCCCCCCCCCCCCCCCCACCTTTACCTGCGCACTGCACAAAGTCCAATGTGATAATGATCAATTATGAAAAAAAAGCAAATTCTCTCTTTATCTCTCGTGCGTTTTCATTTGGTTTATATTCTGGCTGGTCATGCCTCAGGTCTATCAAAACTAATGATAAGTAATTCCTTAAAATGATGAGTAATTACTTAAAAGAATACAAGAGACACAGAGACTCGTGTGGAAATACAAGGGATGAGACAATCCACGAAACCATTCACTAATAACGAATAGTCCTGATTCGTCAGGATATCAATAACAAAAACGGGGTATTGTGGTATTAGCCACACCACCCAACCACTGAGGCTTGATATTAGCCACACAAACCCCAACCACAAAAGCTGAGTGAAGGACTGCGACTACATTAGAACCCTCTAAAAGGATAATAATCTTCGGAGCGAAGCAGTAGTTCGAAGCAGCGAGACGTTCAACATACGGTTCATTCATACCTCTTGAGGCAACGGGTGAGCGCCACTGGATAACAAATAGTGATATAAAAAAAAAAAAAAAACTCGTGAGTCTATCGCTCGAGCAGCTGAAGGAGGGCCAATTAGATGCTTTGTGAGGTATAATGAGACGTAGTTATGGGGTGGGGGGGAGGATGTTTTGAGTCGAGTTCGGGCAAGATGGATCGGATCGAATTCAAGGGCTCCAAGAAAGGCTTCGGTAGCTGGTTCGCTCCGGGTGCTTCGAATTATATTATGTCTCGAAGCCAGAGTGTGACATACATCAAGTGATTGTGTTATAAGAAACATGTTATACATGTTTACCAAATGGCGTCCTTAGCTACGTCTCTTCGTTGTAGATCAATTGACTGTTATATTTCTCTCTTGTGTCTCCCCTGATGATGTGATTATTACACGACAGTGCACTTGGCAACATATCTTCTTCCATTTTCCCCGTGGACTCATAGGAATATATATATTATATATATATATACATATATTTATTTTTTTTTTTTTTTTTGCTTTGTCGCTGTCTCCCGCGTTTGCGAGGTAGCGCAAGGAAACAGACGAAAGAAATGGCCCAACCCACGCCCATACACATGTATATACATACGTCCACACACGCAAATATACATACCTACACAGCTTTCCATGGTTTACCCCAGACGCTTCACATGCCCTGATTCAATCCACTGACAGCACGTCAACCCCGGTATACCACATCGATCCAATTCACTCTATTCCTTGCCCTCCTTTCACCCTCCTGCATGTTCAGGCCCCGATCACACAAAATCTTTTTCACTCCATCTTTCCACCTCCAATTTGGTCTCCCACTTCTCGTTCCCTCCACCTCCGACACATATATCCTCTTGGTCAATCTTTCCTCACTCATTCTCTCCATGTGCCCAAACCATTTCAAAACACCTTCTTCTGCTCTCTCAACCACGCTCTTTTTATTTCCACACATCTCTCTTACCCTTACATTACTTACTCGATCAAACCACCTCACACCACACATTGTCCTCAAACATCTCATTTCCAGCACATCCATCCTCCTGCGCACAACTCTATCCATAGCCCACGCCTCGCAACCATACAACATTGTTGGAACCACCATTCCTTCAAACATACCCATTTTTGCTTTCCGAGATAATGTTCTCGACTTCCACACATTCTTCATGGCTCCCAGGATTTTTGCCCCCTCCCCCACCCTATGATCCACTTCCGCTTCCATGGTTCCATCCGCTGCCAGATCCACTCCCAGATATCTAAAACACTTTACTTCCTCCAGTTTTTCTCCATTCAAACTTACCTCCCAATTGACTTGACCCTCAACCCTACTGTACCTAATAACCTTGCTCTTATTCACATTTACTCTTAACTTTCTTCTTTCACACACTTTACCAAACTCAGTCACCAGCTTCTGCAGTTTCTCGCATGAATCAGCCACCAGCGCTGTATCATCAGCGAACAGCAACTGACTCACTTCCCAATCTCTCTCATCCACAACAGACTTCATACTTGCCCCTCTTTCCAAAACTCTTGCATTCACCTCCCTAACAACCCCATCCATAAACAAATTAAACAACCATGGAGACATCACACACCCCTGCCGCAAACCTACATTCAAACCTATATATATATATATATATATATATATATATATATATATATATATATATATATATATATATATTATTGATCTTATATTCCTATATCAATTACTGTATTTACTATCGTTCGCATTTAAGTTCTATTTGTTCATGGCAATATCAAGAGAAGTAATTTCATTTTTACGTTGCAACTTCATAATGGATACAGGGGTTAATGTTAAAGAAATGCAGATTGTTTGTCGTTACGTGTTTTTAACTGTAGCTAAACCAAGTCATCATACTGGGCAAGCTATAACGCCATATGATTATTGGATGGACGTTTACCAACTCAAGGGTAGTAGTAGGCCCGTTGTGTTTTCGACTTCCTTCCTATCACGGCTTTGGAGCTCTGTGTCATCTGTTTCTTCAACAGCTACCACCTGATCCTCCTCCTCCACCTGACTTAGCAAAGCATTGGATTTCTTCATCTTCTCGTGTCTTTCCTAACACCCAGCACCTGACCCTTTTTAAATCACAGTTATCCTCTCCTTCTAAAACTATCATCTTTCTTCATTTCCCCCTTTCCTCTATATGCATTTTTTTTCTTCTTGGCCTCTTTGTTTCTCTTATGCCACATTTATGGCCGGGCAATGGAGAGGACTATTAGCTCCGTGAGAGGAGCCTCGAAGCATGAAACAGAAAGGAATGAGAAGTTGAAAGCCACATTGGTGTGAGGGGAAAACAGTGAGGGTGACTGGGGGCCTTCATCTTACAGATGTAAACACATTTCAAATGCCTTCTATAGTGGAAGTTTCGAGGGCCTTTTTTTTTTTTTCAGTGGATGGTGCATAGGAGTGATGTAGCATGCTGGTCACTTACTTACACACAGTTATTATCTTTATGTATTTCATTTATCAACCCACACACACACACAGAGTCATAACGTATTAGCAAATCATATACCTCTCTCTCTCTCTCTCTCTCTCTCTCTCTCTCTCTCTCTCTCTCTCTCTCTCTCTATATATATATATATATATATATATATATATATATATATATATATATATATATATATATATATATATATATATATATATATATGTACGTGTAGGAAGAGAGGAAAGTGATTGGTTCTCAGTGAATGTAGGTTTGCGGCAGGGGTGTGTGATGTCTCCATGGTTGTTTAATTTGTTTATGGATGGGGTTGTTAGGGAGGTAAATGCAAGAGTTTTGGAAAGAGGGGCAAGTATGAAGTCTGTTGGGGATGAGAGAGCTTGGGAAGTGAGTCAGTTGTTGTTCGCTGATGATACAGCACTGGTGGCTGATTCATGTGAGAAACTGCAGAAGCTGGTGACTGAGTTTGGTAAAGTGTGTGGAAGAAGAAAGTTAAGAGTAAATGTGAAAAAGAGAAAGGTTATTAGGTATAGTAGGGTTGAGGGTCAAGTCAATTGGGAGGTGAGTTTGAATGGAGAAAAACTGGAGGAAGTGAAGTGTTTTAGATATCTGGGAGTGGATCTGGCAGCGGATGGAACCATGGAAGCGGAAGTGGATCATAGGGTGGGGGAGGGGGCGAAAATTCTGGGGGCCTTGAAGAATGTGTGGAAGTCGAGAGCATTATCTCGGAAAGCAAAAATGGGTATGTTTGAAGGAATAGTGGTTCCAACAATGTAGTATGGTTGCGAGGCGTGGGCTATGGATAGAGTTGTGCGTAGGAGGATGGATGTGCTGGAAATGAGATGTTTGAGGACAATGTGTGGTGTGAGGTGGTTTGATCGAGTGAGTAACGTAAGGGTGAGAGAGATGTGTGGAAATAAAAAGCGTGGTTGAGAGAGCAGAAGAGGGTGTTTTGAAGTGGTTTGGGCACATGGAGAGAATGAGTGAGGAAAGATTGACCAAGAGGATATATGTGTCGGAGGTGGAGGGAACGAGGAGAAGTGGGAGACCAAATTGGAGGTGGAAAGATGGAGTGAAAAAGATTTTGTGTGATCGGGGCCTGAACATGCAGGAGGGTGAAAGGAGGGCAAGGAATAGAGTGAATTGGAGCGATGTGGTATACCGGGGTTGACGTGCTGTCAGTGGATTGAATCAGGGCATGTGAAGCGTCTGGGGTAAACCATGGAAAGCTGTGTAGGTGTGTATATTTGCGTGTGTGGACGTATGTATATACATGTGTATGGGGGGGGGGGGTTGGGCCACTTCTTTCGTCTGTTTCCTTGCGCTACCTCGCAAACGCGGGAGACGGCGACAAGGTATAATAAAAAAAAATATATATATATATAAACACCATCAATGGTATCAACATCGCCTCGAACAGTTTAAGAACGACTCCAGTCAGTACTGTACAAACCCACGCCCCCTTCTCCCTGCTAACTCCTCAGACCATTGTCTATTGAACGCGTTTATAAAAGTCTGAGCGTTCAAAAAAAAAATGGATAAAAACACAAAAAAAAAAACTTGAGATGTTGGAAAGGGCGAGTTGTTTAGTTTTCTGAGCCTAATTTGCATATCAATATATTCAATATTGACTGGCTGATGTATGAGTGGTGTGGTTGACACGGGGTAACTGCCAAACAAGAGTTGTTAGGTAGTTATTGGATCGTAATCTAAGGCAGTCATGGGACGTAAATAAAGGGGATAATTAATACATCATTATCTCATATATATATATATATATATATATATATATATATATATATTTTTTTTTTTTTTTTTTTTTTTTATACTTTGTCGCTGTCTCCCGCGTTTGCGAGGTAGCGCAAGGAAACAGACGAAAGAAATGGCCCAACCCCTCCCCCATACACATGTACATACACACGTCCACACACGCAAATATACATACCTACACACCTTTCCATGGTTTACCCCAGACGCTTCACATGCCCTGATTCACTCCACTGACAGCACGTCAACCCCTGTATACCACATCGCTCCAATTCACTCTATTCCTTGCCCTCCTTACACCCTCCTGCATGTTCAGGCCCCGATCACACAAAATCTTTTTCACTCCATCTTTCCACCTCCAATTTGGTCTCCCTCTTCTCCTCGTTCCCTCCACCTCCGACACATATATCCTCTTGGTCAATCTTTCCTCACTCATTCTCTCCATGTGACCAAACCATTTCAAAACACCCTCTTCTGCTCTCTCAACCACGCTCTTTTTATTTCCACACATCTCTCTTACCCTTACGTTACTTACTCGATCAAACCACCTCACACCACACATTGTCCTCAAACATCTCATTTCCAGCACATCCATCCTCCTGCGCACAACTCTATCCATAGCCCACGCCTCGCAACCATACAACATTGTTGGAACCACTATTCCTTCAAACATACCCATTTTTGCTTTCCGAGATACTGTTCTCGACTTCCACACATTTTTCAAGGCTCCCAAAATTTTCGCCCCCTCCCCCACCCTATGATCCATTTCCGCTTCCATGGTTCCATCCGCTGACAGATCCACTCCCAGATATCTAAAACACCTCACTTCCTCCAGTTTTTCTCCATTCAAACTCACCTCCCAATTGACTTGACCCTCAACCCTACTGTACCTAATAACCTTGCTCTTATTCACATTTACTCTTAACTTTCTTCTTCCACACACTTTACCAAACTCAGTCACCAGCTTCTGCAGTTTCTCACATGAATCAGCCACCAGCGCTGTATCATCAGCGAACAACAACTGACTCACTTATATATATATATATATATATATATATATATATATATATATATATATATATATAAACTTATATCTATCTATGCTACTTCGCCGTTGCCCGCGTCAGCATGGTAACGCCGAGAACATACGTTAAAGTGGCCTTATATCCTCACATCCACACTTTAGCTCTCATGTCTCCACTATCACCAGCCAAGCCTCACAGACCTTCCCGTAGTTTCCCCCTGACAGCACGTCGACCCCTCTTTAGCACATAGTTCTAGTTCTCTCTCTCTATCCCGTGCACGCCTCACACCTTCCTGCACGTTCAAACCCCGATACTTGTAAACGTCGTGCACTCCATCCTTCCATCTCGTACTCGGCCTCTCCTTCCTCCTCATCCCTTCCACTTCTGACGCAGGCGTCCAGTCAGTGCCTCTCCTCACTCATCCTCTCCATGTGTGCAAAACAATCTACCACCCACCACTTCAGCCTCCCTCCGCTTACTTCCACACTTATCCCTCGCTCCATCAACAGTCCTCAAACATTCCCTTTCCAAAAGATCACCCTAGGTGAATCCCAGTCTGAGAAACCGATCTATAGAGAACCGACTTGACGAATGAAACAGATTCACCTCACAAAAGAGAAGATTAAGATGCGATTGAATACAAGTATTCAAAATCGATAGAGGATTCGAAATTACTTTGACCAAACGAGTTACTTTGGGACAGATGCGTCTGATTACACTCGTATCTATGGATATACGAGACATGGAACTCGTGAGCGAAGCGTTTGTGGAATGAGAGTGAGGGTAATTGAACACGTCGACCTCTCCTTAAATCATCGTGTAAGTCAATAAAACACAAATTCCACGATGGAGTTTCAGCCTGAGAAAAGACACTCCACATTGTTGTGAAAGTCAAGAAAGGGTTTCTGTAGCTCTTTTCTGTCTATGTGTTTGTCTGTCTGTCTACGTGGTTACTGACCGTGTGTGTGTGTGTGTGTGTGTGTCTACGTGGTTACTGTGTATCTGTTTGTCTGTCTGTCTGCGTCGTTCCTGTGTGTGTGTGTGTGGTTTCTGTCTGTCTGTCTGTCTCAGTCTGTCTGTCTGTCTACGTGGTTACTGCCTGTCTGTCTACGTGGTTACTGTCTGTCTGTCTACGTGGTTACTGTCTGTCTGTCTACGTGGTTACTGTCTGTCTGTCTACGTGGTTACTGCCTGTCTGTCTACGTGGTTACTGCCTGTCTGTCTACGTGGTTACTGTCTGTCTGTCTGTCTGTCTACGTGGTTACTGTCTATCTGTCTGTCTACGTGGTTACTGCCTGTCTGTCTACGTGGTTACTGTCTGTCTGTCTGTCTGTCTACGTGGTTACTGTCTGTCTGTCTGTCTGCACGGGCCTCAACGACATTGTGTTTGTGGACACCTGCATCTTCGGGATAGCCTTTCAAAATAATGCTTAGGCCGTTAACACTACTACTACTACTACTACTACTACAACTACTACTACTACTACAATCACCACCCCTCCCCCCCCTACCCCCCGTCACACACCACCAATGACCTCCGTTTCTATTTAGGAAGGGCCCCTCCTGCCGCCCCCCCCCACCTCCTACCTCATTCTCCTCCTCTTCTTCCTCTTCGTTCTAAACTCTGTCATGAGTTCCGGGCCCTCACTGGTAACACGGGTATAGCAGGCAGGCTCTGTAGTGAGTTCCGGGCCCTCACTGGTAACACGGGTATAGCAGCCAGGCTCTGTAGTGAGTTCCGGGCCCTCACAGGTAACTCCAATTTTAGTAATCAGTACTGTAGTGAATTCCAGGGGCCCTCACTGGTAACTAATAGAGTTGAGGGCCCTAAATGGTAACTAAGACCTCTCTCTCTCTCTCTCTCTCTCTCTCTCTCTCTCTCTCTCTCTCTCTCTCTCTCTCTCTCTCTCTCTCTCTCACCAACTGACGTCCCCAAGCTGGGATCTATCCAGTCATCATTATTTCCCTCACCCACAGATATCTTTCTCTCAAATGATCTAACGCCTATCCTCTATCCTTCTCTGTGCTACAATAGATCTCCGCCACTAGCCATATCTATCCATCCGTGTTCCACTCCCATCACCGTCGACTCATCACTGGAACATTCAAACATTTACCGGCTCTACCTTGAACACGACGGTACGACCCTTGGGTACGACGGTACTGCCTTTGAACACGACGGTTAGACCCTTGGGTACAGACGGTACGGCCCTTGAACACGACGGTTAGACCCTTGGGTACAGACGGTACGGCCCTTGAACACGATGGTACGACCCTTCGGTACATACGGTACGGCCCTTGAACACGACGGTGCGACCCTTGGGTACAGGCGGTAATGCCCTTGAACACGACGGTACGACTCTTGGGTACGACGGTACTGCCCTTGAACACGACGGTACGACTCTTGGGTACGACGGTACTGCCCTTGAACACGACGGTGAGACCCTTGGGTACAGACGGTACTGCCCCTGAACACGACGGTGAGACCCTTTGGTACAGAGGGTACGGCCCTTGAACACAAAGGTACGACCCTTGGGTACGACGGTACGGCCCTTGAACACGACGGTTAGACCCTTGTGGCAGTTAAGGGAATAATTGGTGTACATGGGGTGTTCAGTGTTGTAAATGGAAATGGTGAAGAGCTTGTAGATTTATGTGCTGAAAAAGGACTGGTGATTGGGAATACCTGGTTTAAAAAGCGAGATATACATAAGTATACGTATGTAAGTGGGAGAGATGGCCAGAGAGCGTTATTGGATTACGTGTTGATTGATAGGCGCGTGAAAGAGAGACTTTTGGGTGTTAATGTGCTGAGAGGTGCAACTGGAGGGATGTCTGATCATTATCTTGCGGAGGCGAAGGTGAAGATTTGTATAGGTTTTCAGAAGAGAAGAGAGAATGTTGGGGTAAAGAGAGTGGTGAGAGTAAGTGAGCTTGGGAAGGAGACTTGCGTGAGGAATTACCAGGAGAGACTGAGTGCAGAATGGAAAAAGGTGAGAGCAAAGGAAGTAAGGGGAGTGGGAGAGGAATGGAGATGTACTTAGGGAAGCAGTGATGGCTTGCGCAAAAGATACTTGTGGCATGAGAAATGTGGGAGGTGGGCAGATTAGAAAGGGTAGTGAGTGGTGGGATGAAGAAGTAACATTATTAGTGAAAGAGAAGAGAGAGGCATTTGGACGATTTTTGCGGGGAAATAGTGCAAATGACGGAGATGTATAAAAGAAAGAGGCAGAAGGTCAAGAGAAAGGTGCAAGAGGTGAAGAGGAGGGCAAACGAGAGTTGGGGTGAGAGAGTATCATTAAATTTCAGGAAGAATAAGGTAAGGATATTCAATATATGTATGGCTCATGGTGAGGTGCCTGAGGATTGGCAGAATGCATGCATAGTGCCATTGTACAAAGGCAAAGGGGATAAGAGTGAGTGTTCAACTTACAGAGGTATAAGTTTGTTGAGTATTCCTGGTAAATTATATGGGAGGGTATTGATTGAGAGGGTGAAGGCATGTACAGAGCATCAGATTGGGGAAGAGTTTCAGAAGTGGTAGAGGATGTGTGGATCAGGTGTTTGCTTTGAAGAATGTATGTAACACTTTGAAAAACAAATGGATTGGTATGTAGCATTCATGGATTTGGAGAAGGTATATGATAGAGTTGATAGAAATGCTCTGTGGAAGGTATGAAGAACATATGGTGTGGGAGGCAAGTTGCTAGAAGCAGTGATGTCTCCATGGTTGTTAAATTTGTTTATGGATGAGAATGTTAGAGAGGTGAATGTAAGATTCTTTTTTTTTTTTTTCAGAGAGGGGCAAGTATGCAGTCTGTTGTGGATGAGAGGGCTTGGGAAGTGAGTCAGTTGCTGTTCGCTGATGATACAGCGCTGGTGGCTGATTCGGGTGAGAAACTGCAGAAGCTGGTGACTGAGTTTGGTAAAGTGCGTGAAAGAAGAAAGCTGAGAGTAAATGTGAATAAGAGCAAGGTTATTAAGTACAGTAGGGTTGAGGGACAAGTCAATTTGGAGGTAAGTTTGAATGGAGAAAAACTGGAGGAAGTAAAGTGTTTTAGATATCTGGGAGTGGATTTGGCAGCGGATGGAACCATGGAAGAGGAAGGGATTCACAGGGTGGGGAAGGGGACGAAATTTCTGGGAGCGTTGAAAAATGTAAAATGTGTGGAAGGCGAGAACATTATCTTGGAAAGCAAAAATGGGTATGTTTGAAGGAATAGTGGTTCCAACAATGTTGTATGGTTGCGATGCGTGGAGGGTGGATGTGTCGGAAACGAGATGTTTGAGGACAATATGTGGTGTGAGGCGGTTTGATTGAGTAAGTAATGAAAGGGTAAGAGAGATGTGTGGAAATAAACAGAGTGTGGTTGAGTTTGGTAAAGTGCGTGAAAGAAGAAAGCTGAGAGTAAATGTGAATAAGAGCAAGGTTATTAAGTACAGTAGGGTTGAGGGACAAGTCAATTTGGAGGTAAGTTTGAATGGAGAAAAACTGGAGGAAGTAAAGTGTTTTAGATATCTGGGAGTGGATTTGGCAGCGGATGGAACCATGGAAGAGGAAGGGATTCACAGGGTGGGGAAGGGGACGAAATTTCTGGGAGCGTTGAAAAATGTAAAATGTGTGGAAGGCGAGAACATTATCTTGGAAAGCAAAAATGGGTATGTTTGAAGGAATAGTGGTTCCAACAATGTTGTATGGTTGCGATGCGTGGAGGGTGGATGTGTCGGAAACGAGATGTTTGAGGACAATATGTGGTGTGAGGCGGTTTGATTGAGTAAGTAATGAAAGGGTAAGAGAGATGTGTGGAAATAAACAGAGTGTGGTTGAGAGTGCAGAAGAGGGTGTTTTGAAATGGTCTGACCACATAGAGAGAATGAGTGAGGAAAGACTGACAAAGAAGATATACGTGTCAGAGGTGGAGGGAACGAGGAGAAGTGGGAGACCAAATTGGAGGTGGAAGGATGGAGTGAAATAAATTTTGAGCGATCGGGGCCTGAACATGAAGGAGGGTGAAAGGCGTGCAAGGAATAGAGTGAAGTGAAATGATGTGGTATACCGCGGTCGACCGTGCTGACAATGGATTGAACCAGGGCATGTGAAGCGTCTGGGTAAACCATGGAAAGTTTTGTGGGGCCTGGATGTGGAAAGGGAGCTGTGATTTCGGTGCATTATTACATGACAGCTAGAGACTGAGTGTGAACGAATGTGGCCTTTGTTGTCTTTTCCTAGCGCTACCTCGCGCACGTGCGGGGGGGAGGGGGTTGTTATTTCATGTGTGGCGGGGTTGGTGACGGGAATGGATGAAGGCAGCAAGTTTGAATATGTGCACGTGTATATATGTACATGTCTGTGTATGTATATGCATGTATACGTTGAAATGTATATGTATGTATATGTGCGTGTATGTATATACATCCGTCGTTCGTGAGTCTCCTTCCCCCCCCCTGAAATACCTTCATTCGTGACTCTTCCCCCCCCCCCCTGAAATTCCTTCATTCGTGACTTCACCCCTCCCCCCGGATCCTCCTTCATTCGTGACTCCCCCCCCCCCCCCCCCCCCCCCCGGGAATCCTGCTCAGGCAGTAGCGAGTAGCGACCACCGCCAGCAACCCAGTAATAATCTCTCCACCTTTTACCAGGACACGGAAAACCTTGCCACGGTTTTATCCAACCCGCCTCCTGGGGAACGAATGCTTTAGTGGTATGCGGGGGGACTGTGTGTGTGTGTGTGTGTGTGTGTGTGTGTGTGTGAGGGGAAGGGAGGAGGGGGTAGCTGGTACCTAGGTACAGCTTGGTTTAATGAGGAAGCTTGGGTGGAAGGCGTATATATATATATATGCATCTGACCCACCCGGTCATGATAAGAAGGATTATGAGATGCAAGTGTTTTGGGAGAAGCTCAGGGAGTGTGAGCATTTTGGAAGGATTGTTGTGTCTGATAACAGAGTGGCAGACGTAGGGGTTGGGTGGTACTGGAAGAGAAAGAGTTCATGAAGAGTGGCTTGGTGTAGAGAGAGAAGAGGTGAGGAAAGCATTACGTAAGGTGAAATGTGGCAAGGCGGCTGGAGTGGATGATAGTGCAGTCGATTTCATGAAGAATCGGGGGTGACTGTATGGTGAACTGATATGGAATTTGAATGCATGTATGGATCAAGGTGAGGTGCCTGAGAATTGAAGGAATGCATGCATGGGGCCATTGTATTAAGGTAAAGAGAAACAGGCGAGTGTCTAAAACACAGAGGCATAAGTTTGTTGAGTATTCCTGGTAAGTTGTAGGAGATGGTATTGACTGAGAGGGTGAAGGCATGTCCAGAGCATCAGATTGGGGAAGAACTGTGCGGTTTTAGAAGTGGTAGAGGATGTGTGGATCAGGTGTTTGCTTTGAAGAATGTATGTGAGAAATACTTAAAAAAAGAAAGATGGATTTGTATGTAGCATTTAAAGGGCCTGGGGAAGGCATATGATAGGGATGATAGAGATGCTCTGTGGAAGGTATTAACAATTTATGATGTGGGAGGCAAGTTGTTAGAAGCAGTGAAAAGGTTTTATAAAGGGAGCTTTTAGAAAGAGGTTGTAGGGTGTAATTCTTAAAATTTAAGAATGACAATATTCATTTACTCATAATTAACCTAGAGCTCCTTTCGTGAAAGGGAAATCAAAATATAGGTTACTCCAGAACCCCTTACTCTCCCCCCCCCCCCCCCACCTTTTTTTTTTTTCACAGGAGTTTATGCAACATCATGGCTGCGCTACATCCAGCAGCAGGGAAATGGCGGACTCCCATGGAGTGAGACGTTCTTTAACGAGACTGCATGCGAAGTGCTGTAGCCTCGCCAGAGATGACTCCCTCATTCGCGGCGTAATCTAATGCAGGCAGGGTCCAGTAGCACACATACACACACACACATATGTAACCCTCTTCTTCCCATTGCCATCCATCATTATAACCCCTTTTCACCTCCCTCATCACTCCCTCTTGGTGAAAAGTTACCCTCTGATGATTCTTCTCATTATCTCTCGCTCACTCCACCCTTGGGGCATCTCTAAACACCTTTTTTTTTTTTTTCCTTTTCGGAAAGTCCGTCTCATCTAATTGCTCGCTATTAGCCACGGCGGCGGTGCGCACCCACGCGCAGGAGGGCAGGGCCCTGCATCGCTCTGCCTCGCGTCACCATCGCCTCTCCTCCATTCCCTCACACACCTGGAAAGAACTCAACCCTCTTCTCTCTTTTTCTTTTCTCCTTTTCTCTTTCTGTTATCCGTAGTATATATCTATCTTCCTTTTTCTCACCATTTCCTTCGGCAATCATTATCTTCCTCTATTTTTTTTTTTCATTGTTCCTTCTTCTGATTTTAATATCTTCCTTGTCAAGTTTTCCTTTTCTATTTCATCTTCTGTGATCAATAGATTCCATTTCATTCTAGTGGTGCTTTTCAGAGTCCCCCCCCCGTTTTCTTTCTAGGACTAAGTCTTCGCTTCTAATGCACCATACCTAGATAGTGGTAATAGGCAAAATAATATCTAATTTAGTGACCTTTTTTCTCTCTCATCGCGCCAGCCAACCATACACTGAAATCACCCTAGTCTGTTATTTTCTTATTTTCTTTTTTTCTTTTTTTTTATCTTTTTTTTTATAGTGCGGTGTGTCCTTTCTGATGTGCTTTTTTTTTTCTTTTTTTTGTCCCTCGTCACCATTCGTAAATCTTTTGACTCCTAATCTCCAATCATTTCATGCACTTCACACACACACACACACACACACACACACACACACACATACGTACCGCACACACACAGACACACACAACACACACACACACACGTACCGCATACACTTACATACATACACACACCACACACACACACACACACACACCGAACACACATACATACATACACACACACCATACACACACACACATATATATAGATAGATAGATAACAGACAGATAGATAAGATATAGATAGATAGATAGATATATAGATAGACAGATAACAGACAGACAGACAGACAGACAGATAGATAAATAAGACAGACAGATAAGATAGATAGATGGATTATAGACATGAAAAACAAATAGCAGCAAGATTGAGCCCCCGAGGCACAGCACTTGACTCGTCCAACCATTCTCAGTCTTGACCGTCCAATCTCCGACATGTTCACGTCCGTCTGCCCGACCAGTCACGCAACGTTCTCACCGAAGGAGTACAACAACAACATCAGTGCCAAGTGAGGAGATTCTGAGCGAAAACTCTCGCGAAAGAAATGGAAATAATATGATACATATTATTGCAGGATGGACTCACGTGGTACTATAGCCGTTAGCGTTCCCGACCGTGACGTATTCACGAAGTGGGGTGTGTGGGGGGTATGGGTTCGAATCGTAGTTGCGGCAGTCGGTCCACAGTCAACCCAGCTGTTCATCCACACCTAGGGGCTTGGAAGGGGGGGGGGGGTTGGTTAGGGAGTAGAGGTTGGTAAACAAGATGGGTACCTGGTTCCGGCTAAGGGGGGAGAGAGAAAGAGAGAGAGAGAGAGAGAGAGAGAGAGAGAGAGAGAGAGAGAGAGAGAGAGAGAGAGAGAGAGAGAGAAAAGAGAGAGAGATGGCCTCGATTAGGGAGGAGAAGAAGGCAGACTTTTGATGGCTCCTCACATCCTACATCCACACACCACAACCTGAACATGGCGTCTGCTTCATCACCAGCAGCTCCTCCAGCATTAGACAAGCCCCATATATATATATATATATATATATATATATATATATATATATATATATATATATATATATATATATATCTTTTCTTTCATACTATACGCCATTTCCCGCATTAGCGAGGTAGCGTTAAGAACAGAGGACTGGGCCTTTGAGGGAATATCCTCACCTGGCCCCCTTCTCTGTTCCTTCTTTTGGAAAATTAAAAAAGAAAAAAAAATGAGAGGGGAGGATCTCCAGCCCCCCGCTCCCTCCCCTTTTAGTCGCCTTCTACGACACGCAGGGAATACGTGGGAAGTATTCTTTCTCCCCTAGCCCCAGGGATATATACATATATATATATATATATATATATATATATATATATATATATATATATATATATATATATATATAACACATTTTCTGAAGGACCAATGAAGGGTAATAAGGGGTTACATTACCATCCTTGGTCGGACGGAGTGAACCACCCACAATAAACCTGTGCCACGAGAAGGGCAAGACAACATCACTTCAAAAATTAATAAACTTGACAAGACTCTCACTCGGTAAGCCAGGCCAAAAAATGCCACCCAACCCAGCCACCCAACCCACCCACCAACCCACCCCCAACCCAACCCACCCCACACACACTTCTTTGTCTCCGTCACATCTTATTCTCGCTGTTGTTCTCTCTCTCTCTCTCTCTCTCTCTCTCTCTCTCTCTCTCTCTCTCTCTCTCTCTCTCTCTCTCTCTCATATACATATATTGAGACATAGTTTTTTAATAGTTACCCCCTGACAATGAATGCCCCCCCCCCTGCCACTTCCCCCACCCCCCCAACCTCCCTCCTCCTCCTACCACCCCATGCCCCCCCCCAACGACCCCTCCACCTTCACTCCCCCCCCAACGACCCCTCCACCTTCACTCCCCCCCAACGACCCCTCCACCTTCACTCCCCCCCCAACCCCTTTGGCAAAGAGTCTAAAGCTTCTTTAGCTTTCATTTTGTACATTTCCCCAGATGAGGATATAGCTGGAGTATTTAGCTCAGGGTGGGAGGGGGGATGGGAGGGTGTGTTAGCTGAGATGAAATATATTGCGTGGGGGGGGGGGAGGGGTTAAAGAAGGAACGGGGTGTGTGTGTGTGTGTGTGTGTGTGTGTGTGTGTGTGTGTGTGTGTGTGTGTGTGTGTTGAGGAGGGGAAGGGGGGAAGAGGGAGTTTTACGCTCGTGTTGCCTCGTCACTCAACCTTGTATGTATGTACTATGTCTTCATACACACACACACACACACACACACACACACACACACACACACACACACACACTCACACACACACACACACACACACAAGCTTGAGCCAGGTACCCATCTGTCAAAAGCCCTTTGAGGGGAGGATGAACACCTGGGTTGTGTGTGGGGTTCAGTGCCTAGCCCAGAATTCGAGCCCATACGGGCCCGCGTTTGACCCATGGTCAGTGTTCCTGTGCGTTTGTGAGTATATGATATTATTAGTGTTTGCAGTAGGAAAAGTAGTAGTAGTAGTAGTAGTAGTAGTAGTAATAGTAGCAGCTGCAGTAGTAGTAGTAGTAGTAATAGTAATAGTAGTAGTAGTAGTAGTAGTAGTAATAGTAATAGTAGTAGTAATAACGATCCCTTGAGCACTACATACAACCTTTTGAGCACGACGGTACGACCCTTGAGCACGACGGTACGACCCTTGAGCACGACGGTACGACCCTTGAGCACGACGGTACGACCCTTGAGCACGACGGTACGATCCTTGAGCACGACGGTACGATCCTTCAGCACGACGGTACGACCCTTGAGCGCGACGGTACGATCCTTGAGCACGACGGTACGATCCTTCAGCACGACGGTACGACCCTTGAGCACGACGGTACGACCCTTGAGCACGACGGTGCGACCCTTGAGCACGACGGTACGATCCTTGAGCACGACGGTACGATCCTTGAGCACGACGGTACGACCCTTGAGCACGACGGTACGACCCTTGAACACGACGGTACGACCCTTGAGCACGACGGTACGACCCTTGGGTAAGATGGACGTGGCGTTTGACTGTACCTTAAAGGTCAGGTCAAACGGCTAAGCCATCTTAACCAAGGATCGTACCGTCGTGTTCAAGGATCGTACCATCGTGCTCAAGGATCGTACCGTCGTATTCAAGGATCGTACCGTCGTGTTCAAGGGTCGTACCGTCGTGCTCAAGGATCGTACCGTCGTGCTCAAGGATCGTACCGTCGTATTCAAGGATCGTACCATCGTGCTCAAGGATCGTACCGTCGTATTCAAGGATCGTACCATCGTGCTCAAGGATCGTACCGTCGTATTCAAGGATCGTACCATCGTGCTCGTGTCGTATACACCACAGAACTCATCATTACCCATCACAATTAACTGTACATAAAAAAAAAATATACAAGTTTAATAAAACCACGTCAGACATACGAGAGGAAAAAAAAAAAAGAGAAAAAAAAAAAGAAAGAAATAAAAGGCTCCACGAACACCCCATTTTCATTACGGCCGGCCTGGAGTGGTAAACAAACAACAGAAAACGGCGGAGGCCGCGTGCAACGTCGCCAGCCCATGTTGGAAGACCTTTTGACATCCCACTCGAATTTCACCACGACCAGAAAGTGTAAACATTTGGAGACCTGTGGTACACAATATCTCCCCCAGTCTAAAACCTCACTTATCTACGGTTTAATTGATCGCTTCCCAGGGTTACGTCCTCCCTCTCTCCTCCTCCTCCTCTTCCCCCACCCCGAGAGTACACACACACACACACACACACACGTACAGACGACACATGTACACACACACACACGTACGTACACATAGCTCGACGCCTCCAAGAATCCTCATTAGCACAGGCCCTCCCACCCTCCAAAAAAAAGTGTAATGGCATACTCAAAAGTGGTAGTGTAAGTATTGCGAAGGTGTACGTGCGACACACAGATGACAGCGTTTGGGGGGGGAGGGAGACAGAGATACTCTCTCTCTCTCTCTCTCTCTCTCTCTCTCTCTCTCTCTCTCTCTCCCCACCGCTGCGTCAAAACTCAATATATTTTAGGAGAACAAATAAGGGATTCATAAACCTGGTATCCAGCAGCGAGGTGCGTCATATTTACTTCCTCTCTCTCTCTCTCTCTCTCTCTCTCTCTCTCTCTCTTTTAATAACGTCGCGTGTTGTGGGTTGCGTACAAAGACGGCAAGAAAAATAATATATATATATATATATATATATATATATATATATATATATATATATATATATATATATATATATATATATAATTTATGTATCTATTATATTTATTATACTTTGTCGGTGTCTCCCGTGTTAGCGAGGTAGCGCTAGGTAACAGACGAAAGAATGGCCCAACCCACCCACATACACATGTATATACATAAACGCCCACACACGCACATATACATACCTGTACATTTCAACGTATACATACATATGCATACACAGACATATACATGTATGCTCATGTACATACTCATACTTGCTGCCTTCATCCATTCCCGTCGCCACCCCGCCACACATGAAATGACAACCCCCAACCCCCGCGCGTGCGCGCGAAGTAGCGTTAGAAAAAGACAACAAAGGACACATTCGTTCACACTCAGTCTCTAGCTGTCATGTATAATGCACCGAAACCACAGCTCCCTTTCCACATACAGGCCCCACAAAACTTTCCATGGTTTACCCCAGACGCTTCACATGCCCTGGTTCAATCCATTGACAGTACGTCGACCCCGGTATACCACATCGTTCCAATTCACTCTATTCCTTGCACGCCTTTTACCCTCCTGTAAGTTCAGGCCTCGATCGCTCAAAATCTTTTTCACTCCATCCTTCCACCTCCAATTTGGTCTCCCACTTCTCCTCTTTCCCTCCACCTCTGACACATATATCCTCTTTGTCAATCTTTCCTCACTCATTCTCTTTATGTGACCAAACCATTTCAAAACACCCTTTTCTGCTCACTCAACTACACTCTTTTTATTACCACATATCTCTCTTACCCTTACATTACTTACTCGATCAAACCACCTCACACAACATATTGTCCTCAAACATCTCATTTCCAACACATCCACCCTCCTCCGCACAACCCTATCTATAGCCCATGCCGCATAACCACATACCATTGTTGGAATAATATATATATATATATATATATATATATATATATATATATATATATATATTTTTTTTTTTTAATTTTCCAAAAGAAGGAACAGAGAAGGGGGCCAGGTGAGGATATTCCCTCAGAGGCCCAGTCCTCTGTTCTTAACGCTACCTTGCTAACGCGGGAAATGGCGAATAGTTTGAAAGAAGAAAGATATATATATGTATATATATATATATATATATATATATATATATATATATATATATATATATATATATATATATATATATTTATCTATTTATTATACTTTGTCGCTGTCTCCCGCGTTTGCGAGGTAGCGCAAGGAAACAGACGAAAGAAATGGCCCAACCCCCCCCATACACATGTATATACATACGTCCACACACGCAAATATACATACCTACACAGCTTTCCATGGTTTACCCCAGACGCTTCACATGCCTTGATTCAATCCACTGACAGCACGTCAACCCCGGTATACCACATCGCTCCAATTCACTCTATTCCTTGCCCTCCTTTCACCCTCCTGCATGTTCAGGCCCCGATCACACAAAATCTTTTTCACTCCATCTTTCCACCTCCAATTTGGTCTCCCTCTTCTTCTCGTTCCCTCCACCTCCGACACATATATCCTCTTGGTCAATCTTTCCTCACTCATTCTCTCCATGTGCCCAAACCACTTCAAAACACCCTCTTCTGCTCTCTCAACCACGCTCTTTTTATTTCCAGACATCTCTCTTACCCTTACGTTACTCACTCGATCAAACCACCTCACACCACACATTGTCCTCAAACATCTCATTTCCAGCACATCCATCCTCCTGCGCACAACTCTATCCATAGCCCACGCCTCGCAACCATACAACATTGTTGGAACCACTATTCCTTCAAACATACCCATTTTTGCTTTCCGAGATAATGTTCTCGACTTCCACACATTCTTCTTATATATATATATATATATATATATATATATATATATATATATATATATATATATATATATATATATAGGGTGTTACCGGACTCCACTTGCTTGAGGTTAAACCATCGAGTGGAAAAAGTCACCTTCGGGAAGGCTGGATCAATGGGAGTACAGTCAGTCTCTTCAAAGAATTTCTCACTACGAAAGCGTTCGTCACTTCCCTGCTACTGGAAGCAGCGCAGCCTTAGGTCGCAGGGGCACCCAGAAAGAGCCCTTGTGGTAACTTCATCATATACGCATATATCTGGATGAATGGCATATATAATATATAACGCGCTGCCAATAAGCTCAAACAGGTAAGCAAGTTTGAGGCGTGTAATTGCATTTTGAGCTAATACAGGCGGGCAAGCGAGTTAAAGTAAAGGAGGGGAAGACGACACCTGGGAGATGTGAAAAATGATTGCCAAAGATTGAAATTGTAGTTTTATGATCGTAAACCTCTCTAGTGCTTTATATTCGTCCTTATCTATCATAACTAATTTAATAACGAAAAAAAATTATGAGTTTTAAATCTTGTCTTTTTCTATGCATTGTCTTAGTACAATCTACATTCTTGCGTCTCCGAATGTACAAGATTCATCTGAAGTTCCAAGTGCTCATTTCATTACTACTTTTTTAATCATCTGAAGCTCTGAGTGCTCATTTCATTATTACTTTTTTAATCATCTGAAGTTCCGAGTGCTCATTTCATTATTACTTTTTTTAATCATCTGAAGGAGTCATTTTAGGTGTAGTTCCGCGAGCTCATTTCATTATTTCTATCATAATCACATAAAGGAGTTATTTTGCCGATCACTGTTCACTTGCCATGGATAGGGTGATGGAAGAAGTCCATGTGTGCGAGGTACGAGAAAGTGCCACATAATGAAACTACATATCAGCACCTACATATCAGGGCGCAACATACACTAGCCACACATCAGGGGTCACATATTCGGACCACATGCAAAGGGATGTGGACCATCGCCACATACCAAGACCACATGACAGGCATATATACACGAGGGCCACATACTAAGAACACATACATACTAAGCCTACATATCAGAGTAACATACTGGACCCACATATCGAGAGCCCAATATAATAATAATTGAAATACTAATTGTAATAGATAACAATAATGATAATAATGATAAATAATAATAATGATGATAATAATAACAATAATTGAAATACTAATAGCAATAGATAACAATAATGATAATAATGATAAATAATAATAATAATAATATTAATAAATAATAATAATAATAATAATAATAATAATAAATAATGATAAATAATAAATAATAATAATAATAATAATAATAATAATAATAATAAATTAAATGGCAAATTATATCCTTTATCTATATAAACCTCTGTATCAACAGGTAACAGAAGTTAGGATAGATTTATATATACACACATATCAATAATAGACGCAAACATGGAGAGATTTACATACATAAATGAATAATAATATACAATTTTGCATATGATCTCATAGCACTGTATTGAAAACCTAAACAATAACTTCTCACAGAGGCGAAAATCATCCCTTCTCCTACAGTTCTACCGTCCTAATCTACCATATCAAACAGGGCTATAAGCTTCAGGGCTGGGAACAAAGACTAGAAGGAGAAAGGCCCTGAATTTTTATCGTCCTCTATCCCAACCCTAATGCCATGGGGATTTCAAATCCCATCATATCCCACTGGGGGATTTTAAAATTGCACCATCATCATCCAGTGGGGATTTGAAATATATTGCTGGTCTGGGGGGAATTAACCCCCCCCCCATCCCTCCCCACCCCCTCCTCCTCCCAACCCGTTTTCCAATCCAACTCCCACCCCCCATTCCCCATTTTCTACCCTAATATATCTCCTGTATTCTCTTCCAAACAATTCTTAACCATTTTCTCCCCTTGTAATATCATGTCCTCCCCTTACAGTCTCCAACCCACCCCCATTTCACCCCTTACAATCCATCTCAGTTTCGTCCCCTTACAATATATCCCCATTTTCTCCCCTTACAATCCCCCATATCCCATTTTCTCCCCTTACATTATTTCCCCATTTCGCCCTTTACAATCCATCTCCAATTTCTCCCCCTTACAATATCGAGTCATGTTCTCCCCTTAGTCCCCCCCATTTTCCTCCCCTCGCCCCCCCCCCTATTACAATCGCTCTGGATTCTTTCCCCCTCACCACCTCCACCCATTTTCTCCCCTTACCATTTCTACCCATCTCCACCCCTTTCAATCTCTCCCTCTCCTTCCCTCTTCTCCCCATCTGGTGATCACGTGACCGGACACGCCCCTAGTGCGCTCTCTCTCTCTCTCTCTCTCTCTCTCTCTCTCTCTCTCTCTCTTTGCATGGTTCTTTTTCCTTTATCCTATCTCTACATATCTTTCTTCCTTTCTAACATTCTCTCTCTCTCTCTCTCTCTCTCTCTCTCTCTCTCTCTCTCTCTCTCTCTCTCTCTTTCATCTCATCTCACGTTATCTCCCGTGTCTCTACCATTTAGCGTGTCGCTGGTTCCGGCCCTAACGAGCCAACTACTTAATAGCCGTGCCCTTGTTATCCCCCTCTGGACCCGTGGCCTGGGAGGGCCTGAGCGGTGCTCGAACCCCTGTTCTCGTACAGCCGGCGGCCCATCACGGACGTAATTGTGCGTAACGGCTAATACACTGGTTCATAGGAGCCTCTCTCTCTCTCTCTCTCTCTCTCTCTCTCTCTCTCTCTCTCTCTCTCTCTCTCTTCTTTCTTTACATGGATCTTTTTCTTTATCCTCTCTCTCTACACATCTTTCTTCCTTTCTAACATTTTATCTCTCTCTCTCTCTCTCTCTCTCTCTCTCTCTCTCTCTCTCTCTCTCTCTCTCACTCACACACACACATACAGCCTGTAGGCTGCTGGCTTTCAATCCACAAACATATACAATCTCTTCACCATCTCACATAATGAGACTTTGACATCACATACCCCACAACACTAACACGCTCTTCGTGGCTCCAAATTTCTTCTTTTTTTTTGAGCGGTGAGCTCTACGCGCCACACCAACCTCCAGGCCAGACACAAGAGATCTGTCGTAAATACTACCAAATACCCAATCCCTCGCTGAATCGTCTTTAAAACTGCTATATAAACGACTGGATCCCCCTCTGCTTCAACACCTATATCATATAACCCCCCTCCCCCCCTATAATCACTCTTAAATACCCAATCCCCAGCTAAATCGCCTTGAAACCTCTATATAAACGATTGGATTCCCTTCCGCTTCAACATCTATCATCACCATCATCTCCTGGACATTAATCACTCCTCAATACCCAATCAATTGCTAGATCGTCTTTAAAACTGATATATAAACGATTGGATCCCCTTGGCTTCAACACCTATATCAACCACCCCACCACCACCATAATCAGGATATATCTATTCCTGATTTTCGTTCTGGGTACGGCACGTAAATCTCTTGTCCTAGATGAATTTCATCATAAAAAAACCATTAGATTCAATTTCATTGTACTACCTCCTCCTCCTCCTCCAGCGTCATCAATTGAACGTATTCTGTTCATTGTAAACGGTGTTCACTGTATTATTATCACGGGGTTGAACGGACTCTGTTCATTGTAAACGGAGTTGAAAGGATTAAAACGGGTTGAGCGCCGAGATTAATTTCCGTGTTCAGGAGGGAGGTCTATTTGCTTCAATAATAATGAATTCTACGTATAATAATCGTGTTGTGTGTGTGTGTGTATGTGTGTGTGTGTGTGTGTTGTGTGTTTTATGTGTTGTGTGTATGTGTGTATATGTGTGTGTGTGTGTGTGTGTATATGTGTGTGTGTGTGTGTATATATGTGTGTGTGTGTGTGTGTGTATATGTGTGTGTGTGTGTATATGTGTGTGTGTGTGTGTGTGTGTGTGTATATGTATGTATATGTGTGTGTGTGTATATGTGTGTGTGTGTGTGTGTGTGTGTGAAAAATTAATTTGACCTTTTGACCCCACCCGTGAAGCTTCTGGGTCAGAGGTCAGTGGTTTTACCGAGGGTGTAGTGATGATAGTGATGATGATGATGATGGGTAGTGATGATAGTGATGATAATGATGGGTAGTGATGATAGTGATGATGATGGGTAGTGATGATAGTGATGATGATAATGATGGGTAGTGATGATAGTGATGATGATGGGTAGTGATGATAGTGATGATAATGATGGGTAGTGATGATAGTGATGATGATGATGATGGGCAGTGATGATAGTGATGATGATGATGATGATGGGTAGTGATGATAGTGATGATGGTCATGCTGATAATGGGTGTATAATGATGATGTTAATGATGATGATGAAGGGTAGTGATGATAATGATGATGATGGTGATCATAATGATGGGTAGTGATGATGATGATACCAATGGATAGTGATGATAGGTGATGATGACCTTAGCAGTGAAGTGTATATGAAAATGAGGGGTGTAGACTGCTGTGAAATATTGAAAAAAACTATGATGTATATGATGTATATGATCACAAAATAATCCAAAACCAGGATTATATATATATATATATATATATATATATATATATATATATATATATATATATATATATCGACTCTATGTCAATGGACTGAACCAGGGCATGTGATGCGTCTGGGGTAAACCATGGAAAGTTTTGTGGGGCTTGGATGTGGAAAGGGAGCTGTGGTTTCGGTGCATTATACATGACAGCTGGAGACTGTGAGTGTGTGGACGAATGTGGCCTTTGTTGTCTGTATTCCTGGCGCTACCTCGCTGAAGTGGGGGGTGTGCCGATACTTTATCCTCCTCTTCCTCTTCCCCCTACCCATCAACTTCCCGCCTTTCCCTTCCTCTTCCTCTTTCCCCTCCTCTTCCTCCTCCTCCTCACGCCTCCTAAGAGCCCTAACCCGCTGTCTCTGAACTTCAAACTGGGTTTCAAGTCAAAGTTCCAGAGTTTGGGGGGGGGGGAGGGAATCCCTCCGGTAATGAATACCTTTTGGGATCATTCTAATTTCTCTCTCTCTCTCTCTCTCTCTCTCTCTCTCTCTCTCTCTCTCTCTCTCTCTGTTCCTTTCATTTCCTCTCACTTCCCCTTCCTCTCTCTAATCTCCCTCTCTTTCTCTCAGTTCTAGCTCTCTCTCTCTCTCTCTCTCTCTCTCTCTCTCTCTCTCTCTCTCTCTCTCTCTCTCTCTCTCTCTCTCACTGACCTAGACGTCCTCCAACCAGGGTGGCAGTAGTTCTTAAGTGCTCCTGCGACTCAAAAAGATTCAATTGAAGTACATCAGCTCCTCTCGTCGGTCCCGATGTGGGAGAGAGAGAGAGAGAGAGAGAGAGAGAGAGAGAGAGAGAGAGAGAGAGAGAGAGAGAGAGAGAGAGAGAGAGAGAGAGATGAAGCTAAAATTGAGAATGAGAGATTAGAGAGAGGAAAGGGATGTGAAAGGAACAGAGAGAGAGAGAGAGAGAGAGAGAGAGAGAGAGAGAGAGAGAGAGCTAGAACTGAGAGAAAGAGAGGGAGATTAGAGAGAGGAAAGGGAAGTGAGAGGAAATGAAAGAAACAGAAAGAGAGAGAGAGAGAGAGAGAGAGAGAGAGAGAGAGAGAGAGAGAGAGAGAGAAATGACCTGTCTCTGAGAAAGCTAACAAGTCTATCAGATTCCCTCTCATATATATACACACCTGTGGTAGATATGATCTACCACTCGATTTCTGAATGATTAAAAATCTCCATGTCTTTATCCCCTGTAATTGCTCGTTGTTAAACAAGTCGTTCCTACACGACAAGTGCCAGTATCTGCAAGCTGATTGGCCGATTGACTAAGGCGTTTATAATCGATGTTCATAGTGAAAAAAAATGTTGAACGATTCTGTGTTCATCTGAACGCACAGGTTGAGTTCAACAACAGCAGATGATGTGATCTCTTTCTTTGCCTCTTCGTCTACTGGCTGTGCCACATGTCCCACAGTTCGACCTAGCCGTTTACTAGCCTCTCTAAGGCCTATCTATCCACCGTCATCTATCGGCACGACGCTCCAAAGAACCTCTCCAACACAGCAGTGCACCCCTCCCTCCCTCCCTCACTCAACCTCCAAAAAAACATAAAACCCTCCCTCAAACACAGCACTCCACTCCCTCAACCTCCAAAAAAAAAGAGAAAACTTCTCATTTTCCTTCCTAACCTCCGCCAATATTGGAGAGGTGGATTTGAAGGTCCCGAGAAGAAGTTCCTACCCCCCTCCCTCCCCCCACCCACCCTCCAGCATCTCTTTTTTTTTTTGGAGGCGTCGTCGGCGGCGCGCGCCCTCCCCCTTCTCCTCCCCCCCTCCATACTTTCTCCTGGATCCGCCTGTCTGTGCTCACTTTGCTGGCTCAGGAACTGTCAATGGCCAATTAACCCACAATTACTAAGCGGACCGCCTCCAAACTACCGTCATTTAGATGTTAAGTCCGGGTACATTATGCAAAGCGAGGGCGCTGCGTGGAGGAGGAGGAGGAAGAGGAGGAGGTGGAGGAGGAGCGCCACGCTATGTGGACGGTATTGGCAGGGATTGGGAAGGGCAGGGATTGGCAGGGATTGGGAAGGAGGGATTTGGAGGTGGTGGAGGAGTGGTAGGTAAATGAGGGGGGGGGGGTGATGGTTGGTAGTTGTGGTGGTGATGGTGTTATGAAATGGTGGCTGGCAATGGTACTATGTGCTTGGATAGTGGAAGAAGAAAAGATAACAGAAGACCTGATGATGGTCTATGATGAGGTTATCTCCTGGAGGACAGTACTTGGGGAAGGACAGATAACACAAGACCTGATGGTCTATGACCAGGTTATCTGCTGGAGGACAGTACATGGGAAGGGCAGATAACACAAGACCTGATGGTCTATGACCAGGTTATCTGCTGGAGGAGGACAGTACATGGGAAGGACAGATAACACAAGACCTGATGGTCTATGACCAGGTTATCTGCTGGAGGACAGTATACATGGGAAGGACAGATAATACAAGACCTGATGGTCTATGACCAGGTTATCTGCTGGAGGACAGTACATGGGAAGGGCAGATAACAAAAGACCTGATGGTCTATGACCAGGTTATCTGCTGGAGGAGGACAGTACATGGGAAGGACAGATAACACAAGACCTGAAGGTCTATGACCAGGTTATCTGCTGGAGAACAGTAACAGTATCCTATGTCACTTAATTTCTAAAGACAGAGATAGAACAGCAGAACACGTCCCCACCCACCATTCCCTCCTACACACCCGCTGGATCAGAGCACCATGCAGTACAGAGAGAGTATACAGACACGGACATTCTATAGGAAAGTACGAACGAAAAAAACAAAAAACAAAGGCCTCAACTCTTTTGACATTGGGATTAGAGAAAAAAAAATGATTTCGAAAGGTGAATTACGTACATATCACATCCCACCTCACAAACAGGCTTTCTCGTTTTCCTTTTTTGTTTTACATTTAATCCCAAGTTTTCTAGTTTTCATTCTTGGTCTACAGTTGATCACCATAATGAAAGTACCTGGCGTAGCTTTGATCTAAAGCTAGCTATAACCTCCACATGAACAACATCTGGGAATAGAAAGGGAGTTCAGACGTCAACAGATCACATGAAAGTCGTACACCTGTGACAGATGACCAGAGACCCAATCCATGAGTGTGGTAATGAGTAGACAGAGGTGTATGAGTGTCACAATGACGCAAGTATCTATCGTGGAGGAACAAATCAGGTTATTCCAGGACTAACAGCTGTTAACCTTATGGCTTAACAGCTCCACACCTGATGTAACTTTGGACCCCCACGTCTGTAGTAGTCTATGCTGTCTTCCCTGTTTACTTCATCGCTTCAAGCGTGATCTCAGGTCATTCTAATGTCGACCTGGTTTTGGAGAAACTGCTTGTTAGTCGTGTCGTCGAAAATGGATGCCAGTTCTCTGGACATTTTCTATCACACTTCCTCGGAGTCTAGAGAAAGTCATTGTGGATATCTGAGTGTTTCATCATTTCGAAAAAGAAAAGAAAAAAAAAAAACTTTTACGACGGAATTAGCTTTGTTCCTCCTCTTTGTATTTGTCTCATTCTCATTTTCTTTTCCTTCTTTTTTTTTCTTTTCTTTTCGTCTTTTGATCAGGGTTGGCGACCGAGACGTGTTCAACACTCAATTTGGCTTAAACTTTGCCAAGAACAAGTCTCGTGTTTCTTTTTTTTTTTCTTTATTTTACAGTCAATAGTTCAAACCCACGAAAGCAAATATTCTGTTCTAAAAGTTATCTCAGTTATCATAAACAGCTAAATAATAATCTAGGCATCTTAGGTCATCAGTGATGAGATATCTTAGGTCAATGGCGTCGTGGACTTCGATATCACGACTTATAGAATATTTAGAATTTGTGATGAATATTTTGTATCGGTAGAAATGCATTACTCTTGTGTTTTCTAATGGGGGAAGGGGGGAGGGGGGTATTGATGTGAGAAAGGAATGGTAATGGGTAATGGTGATATCCCTGCCATATATATATATATATATATATATATATATATATATTTTTTTTTTTTTTTTTTTTTTTTATACCTCGTCGCTGTCTCCCGCGGTTGCGAGGTAGCGCAAGGAAACAGACGAAAGAAATGGCCCAACCCACCCCATACACATGTACATACACACGTCCACACACGCAAATATACATACCTACACAGCTTTCCATGGCCCACCCCGGACGCTTCACATGCCTTGATTCAATCCACTGACAGCACGTCAACCCCTGTATACCACATCGCTCCAATTCACTCTATTCCTTGCCCTCCTTTCACCCTCCTGCATGTTCAGGCCCCGATCACACAAAATCCTTTTCACTCCATCTTTCCACCTCCAATTTGGTCTCCCTCTTCTCCTCGTTCCCTCCACCTCCGACACATATATCCTCTTGGTCAATCTTTCCTCACTCATTCTCTCCATGTGCCCAAACCATTTCAAAACACCCTCTTCTGCTCTCTCAACCACGCTCTTTTTATTTCCACACATCTCTCTTACCCTTACGATACTTACTCGATCAAACCACCTCACACCACACATTGTCCTCAAACATCTCATTTCCAGCACCTCCATCCTCCTGCGCACAACTCTATCCATAGCCCACGCCTCGCAACCATACAACATTGTTGGAACCACTATTCCTTCAAACATACCCATTTTTGCTTTCCGAGATAATGTTCTCGACTTCCACACATTTTTCAAGGCTCCCAAAATTTTCGCCCCCTCCCCCACCCTATGATCCACTTCCGCTTCCATGGTTCCATCTGCTGACAGATCCACTCCCAGATATCTAAAACACTTCACTTCCTCCAGTTTTTCTCCATTCAAATTCACCTCCCAATTGACTTGACCCTCAACCCTACTGTACCTAATAACCTTGCTCTTATTCACATTTACTCTTAACTTTCTTCTTCCACACACTTTACCAAACTCCGTCACCAGCTTCTGCAGTTTCTCACATGAATCCGCCACCAGCGCTGTATCATCAGCGAACAACAACTGACTCACTTCCCAAGCTCTCTCATCCCCAACATATATCCATTCATTATGCTTGATCGCCGTTTACCGCATCATCGAGGTAGCGCCAAGAAACAGGCGAAGAAAGACCCAATCTCTCATACACACACACACACACACAAATGTGTGTGTGTGTGTGGAGAGAGAGAGAGAGAGAGAGAGAGAGAGAGAGAGAGAGAGAGAGAGAGAGAGAGAGAGAGAGACGCACAAGGAGTTTTGTAGTACCACGAATGACTTGGGAGGGGGATCTAAAGACGGAATATTTACTTAATATGCGATGGTAAAAGAGGTCGCGGGGGGGGGGGGGGGGGGGAATTTTCAAAAAAGGACCCAACCGGCATTGATAATTGACCAATGAGCGTCCAGGATCATCCCATTAGACGACAGGATTAAATTAAGAGCGTAGCCAATTGCCGTTCAGATTCTCTCTCTCTCTCTCTCTCTCTCTCTCTCTCTCTCTCTCTCTCTCTCTCTCTCTCTCTCATCTTCTTTTTTCAAAATCGTTTCTTAGTCGTTGGCCAATACAAGCAATTCGCGAGTTACTTCACTTTCTCATCCAATCAGCGTACGCGAGCTCCTTTCGTGGGGGCCCCCCTTTTTGGCTGGGGAAGTCAGTGCTGGGAAATTGGGTGGGAGTGGGGACCGAAATGGGTTTAGGTGGGAGAGGGGGGGGAAGGGGGGGTGGGGGCCCCCCGCCCTAAAACCTGGGAGCGGCTGAAGGGGAAATGAACCGAAACGATCGAGATAGACGAAGGCTTTTCTTCACTCCGGATAAATATGAAAAGCCACGAAAACATCTGAAATCCATAAACAACAACAACAACAACAACAACAAATAAATAAATAAATTAGAATAGAAAATGAAAAAAAATAAAACCTTCGGAAAGATGAAATAACTAAATAAACAAATAAAACCTTTGAAAAAAAAAATTCGAAAAACTTTACAAATCAAAAACGTTCAAAAACCTTAGGTAAAAAAAAATCAAAAAATTTCAAAAACCTTTGAAAAAAATTCTTTTTAATCTAAAAACCATCGAAAAAAATTTTTTTCTCCATCTAAAAACCATCGCAAAACCTATTTCTCCAAGGTGTGAACAGCTGGTCATTATAGCAGACGAAGATCAGACACGAGGAGGAATAATAGGAGGAGCAGGAGGAGGAGGAGGATGTAAACAAATATATAATATATACATTTCTTTTCTTTCAAATTATTCGCCATTTCCCGCATTAACGAGGTAGCGTTAAGAACAGAGGACTGGGCCTTTGAGGGAATATCCTCACCTGGCCTCGTTCTCTGTTCCTTCTTTTGGAAAATAAAAAAAAAAAACAGAGAGGGGAGGATTTCCAGCCCCCCGCTCCCTCCCCTTTTAGTCGCCTTCTACGACACGCAGGGAATACGTGGGAAGTATTCTTTCTCCCCTATCCCCAGGGATAATATATAATATATATATATATATATTATATATATATATATATATATATATATATATATATATATATATATATATATATATTTGACACAGACGAGAATACAACGAAGGATAGGTGACAAATTCATTCATCCGGACGCTCAAGCGAACGAAGGGAAGTGTAAACCGAAGAAAAAAATAAACAAAGACAAATAAAAAAAAATGGATTTTTAAAAAAAACCTGATGTTATACACCTGGACCTTTTTAAACGCCCCCTGATGTTATACACCTGGACCTTTTTAAACGCCCCCTGATGTTATACACCTGGACCTTTTTAAACGCCCTCTGATGTTATTACACCTGGACTATTTAAAAAAAACCTGATGTTATACACCTGGACCTTTTTAAACGCCCCCTGATGTTATACACCTGGACTATTTAAAAAAAACCTGATGTTATACACCTGAACTATTTAAATGCCCTCTGATGTTATACACCTGGACTATTTAAATGCCCTCTGATGTTATACACCTGGACTATTTAAATGCCCTCTGATGTTATACACCTGGCCCTTTTTAAACGCCCTCTGATGTTATACACCTGGACCTTTTTAAACGCCCTCTGATGTTATACACCTGGACTATTTAAATGCCCTCTGATGTTATACACCTGGCCCTTTTTAAACGCCCTCTGATGTTATACACTGGACCTTTTTAAACGCCCTCTGATGTTATACACCTGGACCTTTTTAAACGCCCTCTGATGTTATACACCTGGACCTTTTTAAATGCCATCTGATGTTATACACCTGGACCTTTTTAAATGCCATCTGATGTTATACACCTGGACCTTTTTAAATGCCATCTGATGTTATACACCTGGACCTTTTTAAACGCCCTCTGATGTTATACACCTGAACTATTTAAATGCCCTCTGATGTTATACACCTGGCCCTTTTTAAACGCCCTCTGATGTTATACACCTGAACTATTTAAATGCCCTCTGATGTTATACACCTGAACTATTTAAATGCCCTTTGATGTTATACACCTGGACTATTTAAAAAAAACCTGATGTTATACACCTGGACCTTTTTAAATGCCATCTGATGTTATACACCTGGACCTTTTTAAATGCCATCTGATGTTATACACCTGGACTATTTAAAAAAAACCTGATGTTATACACCTGAACTATTTAAATGCCCTTTGATGTTATACACCTGGACTATTTAAATGCCCTTTGATGTTATACACCTGGACTATTTAAAAAAAACCTGATGTTATACACCTGGCCCTTTTTAAACGCCCCCTGATGTTATACACCTGAACTATTTAAATGCCCTCTGATGTTATACACCTGGACTATTTAAAAAAAACCTGATGTTATACACCTGGACTATTTAAATGCCCTCTGATGTTATACACCTGGACTATTTAAAAAAAACCTGATGTTATACACCTGGACTATTTAAATGACCTCTGATGTTATACACCTGGACCTTTTTAAATGCCCTCTGATGTTATACACCTGAACTATTTAAATGCCCTTTGATGTTATACACCTGGACCTTTTTAAACGCCCTCTGTTATACACCTGAACTATTTAAATGCCCTCTGATGTTATACACCTGGACCTTTTTAAACGCCCTCTGATGTTATACACCTGAACTATTTAAATGCCCTCTGATGTTATACACCTGAACTATTTAAATGCCCTCTGATGTTATACACCTGAACTATTTAAATGCCCTCTGATGTTATAGACCTGGACCTTTTTAAACGCCCCCTGATGTTATACACCTGGACCTTTTTAAATGCCATCTGATGTTATACACCTGGACCTCTTTAAATGCCCTCTGCTGTTATACACCTGGACCTTTTTAAACGCCCTCTGATGTTATACACCTGGACTATTTAAAAAAAACCTGATGTTATACACCTGGCCCTTTTTAAACGCCCCCTGATGTTATACACCTGGACCTTTTTAAATGCCATCTGATGTTATACACCTGGAACTTTTTAAACGCCCTCTGATGTTATACACCTGGACTATTTAAATACCCCCTGATGTTATACACCTGGACCTTTTTAAACGCCCTCTGATGTCATACACCTGAACTTCCGTAAAGCCTTCTGTAAAGCGCCACATACATGACTACTGAAAAAAAAAAGGAAAAAAAAAAAACGCCAAAGCTACTACAGTTCCAAAGGATCGAACCCGTGTGTGGTGAGCGTCCTGCTCCATGTGTCTTCAGTGGGGGTTCCACAAGGTTACACCCTGCGACCCACACTCTTCATCACAGACGAATAACATACAAATGACGAAGACTCGCTCAGAGGATCTCAATATTTGCCGAGGACACGAAACACAGAGGACACAAGAGCCAACTCAAGAAGGAAGATTGTCTGAAGATTCAGAAGGGATTCGAAGATTCAGAAGGGACTCGAAGATTCAGAAGGGACTCGAAGATTCAGAAGGGACTCGAAGATTCAGAAGGGACTCGAAGATTCTGAAGGGACTTGAAGATTCAGAAGGGACTTGAAGATTCATAAGGGACTCGAAGATTCAGAAGGGACTTGAAGATTCAGAAGGGACTTGAAGATTCAGAAGGGACTCGAAGATTCAGAAGGGACTTGAAGATTCAGAAGGGACTCGAAGATTCAGAAGGGATTCGAAGATTCAGAAGGGACTCGAAGATTCAGAAGGGATTCGAAGATTCAGAAGGGATTCAGACAAACTGGTAACGTGGAACGAGACGTGGCAGATGGAGTCCAAACGCAGAGTTTTGCTCTCTGACGCCAAAGATATAAACAGTTGCAACATAAGGCTTGGTCAAACCCTCTACAAGAAGTCGAAATGGAACATGGAACTTTGAGATAACTATGTGACATTATCAAATTCAGTCATGAAAAAAAATACCTGAATTTCAGCCAATAAAACGAATTGAATGTCGCAGGTTTCATTGTAAGAAACACATACCACAAAGCCAATGGATTACGATACACACCTTTTAAACCAAAGTCCTGGATAGACCTCATTTGGAGTAACGTCGTTCAGTTCTGGTCACGGAAGCAGGTCAGAGAACTCAAAGAGAGATACTCGAGCTGATACAAAGATGAGCAACGAAACGAATTTCTCGTCTCAGAAATAAATTCTTGTGAGAAGAGACTCGTGAATTTACTTAGGGACGTATCAATTTTTTTCTCAAAGGAAGAGCACACTCCGAGATAACATGGCTGGAGTGTTTAAGATAATAAATTTTGACAACATATGTGAAGATTTCTTCATTCTAGACCGAGATTGAAAGACTAGATATAACGTTATAAATAAAAAAGGAAGGAAATGTTGTAACATTGTGGTCCATTTCTTTTTTTCCACAATCAGACTTGAGAAAAACTGGAATAGAATATCTCCCGAAGAGGGCAAATGCAAAGACTATAACTACTTTCAAATTAAAGTGAGACAAATATTTCTCTAACATTTGTTATCGGAAAAAAAAAATCAAGTTTTCTGATAACAATAATTTTGTTTTACGGAATCAAGCAACAGAGCAAATGTTGTTTAATTAAGGGGGTCTTTTTTTAATCGAAATTTCCTATAGAATTTCCATGGCAGTACCTTTACCTTTTTTTTGTATGGTTTTTACTCTCATCTTTTAATCAAATGGAAGTTGAGCCAGAGGGAGAGGCGGGTGGGAAGTGATTTCTGCTTTACTACCGTGTTTAACGTTATTCAGGTCTTCTGTAATCTGTCCTTGCCATGTAGTGTCCTCCAGCAGATAACCTGGTCATAGACCATCAGGTCTTGTGTTATCTGTCCTTCCCATGTACTGTCCTCCAACAGATAACCTGGTTATAGACCATCAGGCCTTGTGTTATCTGTCCTTCCCATGTACTGTCCTCCAGCAGATAACCTGGTCATAGACCATCAGGTCTTGTGTTATCTGTCCTTCCCATGTACTGTCCTCCAGCAGATAACCTGGTCATAGACCACCAGGTCTTGTGTTATCTGTCCTTCCCATGTACTGTCCTCCAGCAGATAACCTGGTCATAGACCACCGGGTCTTGCCCTTGACATGTACTGCTATCAAGATATATTCTTATCGACAGGTCATGACACAGGATGAAGTAGATAAAGATAGATATAACTAGATATATCTGTCATGATGCAGATGAAGGCCTGTGCTAGGCAATGCTGCCCAGATGACAGATGGCATTCGATATGTGATAAATGACTCGACATATATGTAATATGTCTTAAGGAATATTCCACAAGGTCCATCGCACTACCTACGTGGACATATTGGACCAGAGTATCCGAAATGGGTTGAGAACCGATCAGACTATGTCTTTCGCACGCCCTACGAAGCCATGGTTCAAAATGGTCTTCACCAGGGGTGGGGAGATGATGAGAATATCCCAATATGTCCCTGTGACGTAGACATTATCATCAAGCTACAGTATCCCAATATGGAGGTTTCGAATAGGTTTAGAATGGCTCTAAAATGTCCACTGACGTGGCCATTGCCCACCTGCGGTATCTTAAAAAAAACCTCTTTTTTTTTCTTAAAAAAAAGAAATACGTAGGAATAGGACATTGCCTCCCTAAAAAATGTCTTTTGTGATGTAGACCCATTAAGCTATAATGACTAAAATGCTTTGTGAAGCTGTGTATGGTTAGGGGGTGTGTGTGTGTGCATGCGAGGGGAGGGAAGGGGGAGGTGTTTGTGGGGGGGTCATGGGCTGTGGTGAAACAACCCCCCCCCCCTTTGCCCCTTGCCCCTCTCTCCCCCTTTCCCCTACGCTTGGCCCACTCTCGTCACCCATCACTGTAAGGGGGGGGGGGGGAACAAGAGTGAAACAAAAGAGCGACTTTATGTATGGTAATGTGATGGTGTGTGTGTGGGGGGGGAAGGTGGGGTGAGTGATAGGTGGGTAGGGGGTGTTTTTCTCCCCCCTCCTCCCTTCATGGGTCTTCACACCAGAGTAGACCCAGCAGAGAGAGGGGAGGAAAAGGGAAGGGGGTGGGGTGAGGAAGAGGGGGGGAGCTGAGGAGGTGATGGAGATGAACCACAGTATCTTCACCCAACCATCTCATTACCCAACCATTCTCCCCACCATGAACACCCTAACCACAACCCCACAACCCCTACAACAACAACAACACAACAACCCCATCACCACCATAAAACCCCCATTGTCACCACAACATTATCATCACCGCCACAACCCCTACAACCCAAAACCCCATCCCCACCACGACTCAATCACCACCACAACCCCATCACTACGAAAACTACCACCACCACAACCCCCCACCCACCCACCACCACAACCCCTACCACCCATCACCACAACCCCCCCACCCACTGCCACAACCCCCCCACCCACCCACCGCCACAACCCCCTAACCACCACCACCACAACCCCACCCTACCACCACCACCACAACCCCCCCACCCACCGCCACAACCCCCCCACCCACCCACCGCCACAACCCCCTCACCCACCCACCGCCACAACCCCCCCACCCACCCACCACCACAACCAACCCCCCACCCACCGCCACAGCCCCCCCACCCACCCACCACCACAACCCCCCACCCACCGCCACAACCCCCTAACCACCACCACCATAACCCCCCCCACCCACCGCCACAACCCCCCCACCCACCGCCACAACCCCCCCACCCACCGCCACAACCCCCCACCCACCACCACAACCCCCCACCCACCCACCACCACAACCCCCCCACCCACCGCCACAACCCCCCCACCCACCCACCACCACAACCCCCCACACACCCACCACCACAACCCCCCCACCCACCGCCACAACCCCCCCACCCACCCACCACCACAACCAACCCCCCCACCCACCGCCACAACCCCCCCACCCACCCAGTACCACAACCCCCCCAACCACCCACCACCACAACCCCCCCAACCACCACCACAACCCCCCCCCACCCACCACCACAACCCCTACCACCTACCACAACCACAACCCACCCGCCCACCGCCACCCCCCCCAACCCACCACCACAACCCCCACCCACCCACCACCACAACCCCCCACCCACCCACCACCACAACTCCTACTACTACTACTACCATCACCCCCCTCCCCCCCTCCCCCCCCCACGAACCATCAGCACCAGCACTAACTTCCTCTTCAACACCCCCTCCCCTCCCCTCCCCTCCCCTCAACCCGAAACTACCGGAATTCCTGATGGCCAATTAAACCTCTGTTAATTGCCGTCGCTGCTCTGGCTTATCCGCTGTGACATGCCGGCCAGAGATACCGCCAGATAATGGGGGAGCAATGGGGAGGGCAATGGGGAAGGGCTATATGGTCATCTGAGGAAAGAGGTGGGGGGGGGGGAAAGAGGGGGGGAGAATTGGGGGGGGAGAATTGGGGAGGGGGGAGAATTACCACGGTGAATCAGAAGCAGAGTAAAGGGGGGGGGGAAATGGGGCTCTCGTGTGGCCGACGTGAGATGGTGTTAATGGGGTGACTGAGTGGGGGATGATCATTAGGGATGGAATGGGGAGCAATGGATGTATGGGGGAGCGAAGTGGGAGTCGAAGGGGGAGGTTCTTGAGGCGGTGTAGATGGGGGAGCTGTGTGGGGTGATGGGTGGGTGTGATGGGTGGGTGTGATGGGTGGGTGTGATGGGAGACTCTATGTCTGAGGTTATGGGTGGGTGTTGGATGTGATGGGGGACTCTGTGTCTGAGGTTGTGGGGATATATATATATATATATATATATATATATATATATATATATATATATATATATATATATATATATATATATATATATATATTCCTAAGAGTCCACGGGGAAAATGAAACACGAAAAGTTCCCAAGTGCACTTTCGTGTAATAATCACATCATCAGGGGAGACACAAGAGAGAAATATAACAGTCAGTTTATATATATATATATATATATATATATATATATATATATATATATATATATATATATATATATATATCACTATCAAACCAACAATTTTTTCTTTTCTTTTCTCTTTGAACTGAATAATTGTTAACGAAGTTACGAGTATGATAACCTTACGAGGGAAGATAAGGGAAGGAACTCACTATCTCCTCTGGTCAATGACCTTTGACCTCTCGGGGTCACACAGGTCAGAGCGGGTGAAGGGTGACAGACAGGTGGCACTACCCAGGTCACAAGCTATGTGTGATGTAAATATGAAAGTTGTTATAAGAGGAAATTGCTCTTTCTGTTCTACGTATCATTAGGGACTTGGGAGTGTGTGTGAGAGGGACTTGGGAGTGTGTGTGAGAGGGACTTGGGAGTGTGTGTGAGAGGGACTTGGAAGTGTGTGTGAGAGGGACTTGGTAGTGTGTGTGAGAGGGACTTGGGAGTGTGTGTGTGTGAGGGACTTGGGAGTGGACATCGTACTCCCTAACCCGTCGCCCAGAGTCCCACATTAGGAGGAGAGTTAAGGACACCAACTGTCTGCTGGCAGATATCAGACCAGCTGTCAAGTATATGGGTAAGGCAATATTCAGCCAGCTGTTCATCAGACCAGCTGTCAAGTATATGGGTAAGGCAATATTCAGCCAGCTGTTCATCAGACCAGCTGTCAAGTATATGGGTAAGGCAATATTCAGCCAGCTGTTCATCAGACCAGCTGTCAAGTATATGGGTAAGGCAATATTCAGCCAGCTGTTCATCAGACCAGCTGTCAAGTATATGGGTAAGGCCATATTCAGCCAGCTGTTCATCAGACCAGCTGTCAAGTATATGGGTAAGGCAATATTCAGCCAGCTGTTCATCAGACCAGCTGTCAAGTATATGGGTAAGGCCATATTCAGCCAGCTGTTCATCAGACCAGCTGTCAAGTATATGGGTAAGGCAATATTCAGCCAGCTGTTCATCAGACCAGCTGTCAAGTATATGGGTAAGGCAATATTCAGCCAGCTGTTCATCAGACCAGCTGTCAAGTATATGGGTAAGGCAATATTCAGCCAGCTGTTCATCAGACCAGCTGTCAAGTATATGGGTAAGGCCATATTCAGCCAGCTGTTCATCAGACCAGCTGTCAAGTATATGGGTAAGGCCATATTCAGCCAGCTGTTCATCAGACCAGCTGTCAAGTATATGGGTAAGGCCATATTCAGCCAGCTGTTCATCAGACCAGCTGTCAAGTATATGGGTAAGGCCATATTCAGCCAGCTGTTCATCAGACCAGCTGTCAAGTATATGGGTAAGGCCATATTCAGCCAGCTGTTCATCAGACCAGCTGTCAAGTATATGGGTAAGGCCATATTCAGCCAGCTGTTCATCATCAGACCAGCTGTCAAGTATATGGGTAAGGCAATATTCAGCCAGCTGTTCATCATCAGACCAGCTGTCAAGTATATGGGTAAGGCAATATTCAGCCAGCTGTTCATCAGACCAGCTGTCAAGTATATGGGTAAGGCAATATTCAGCCAGCTGTTCATCAGACCAGCTGTCAAGTATATGGGTAAGGCAATATTCAGCCAGCTGTTCATCAGACCAGCTGTCAAGTATATGGGTAAGGCAATATTCAGCCAGCTGTTCATCAGACCAGCTGTCAAGTATATGGGTAAGGCAATATTCAGCCAGCTGTTCACATCCTACATAAGGCCAGAACTACAATATGCTTCTCAAGTTTGGGTCATCAAAATCCATTTTCTCTTTCTCATCATCAAATGAAAAAAAAATAATATTTTGTAACATTAAAAGGACACATTGAAAAAAAAAGTTAATGTAGATGATATAGCATCATATAGCTGAGGTATAGTGCTTATGTTAATATATAGATGGCACTCTACCACCCACCCGTGTGTGTGTGTGTGTGTGTCGTCTATCCTCACACGTCTTTCAGAAAAGATGCGCCTCTTAGATTTGGTTCTCGCACTCGAAGAACAAAAGAACTAATAGAGAAGGGGGTGGGTGCGCGGAGGAGGCTAATAAAGGGAGTGAAGAGAATTAAAGAGAACGGATTTATGGGGAAAAGTTAAGAGGCCATAAATTTGCCACTTACTGAAGAGAGAAGAATGAGGGGTGACTTGATCACAACCTTAAAGGCTTTTTAAAACAATGTGATGAAGTCAACAGAGAACAGGTCTTGAGATGAGACAAGGATGGAGGCAAGAGAAACCATAACATGGTATTAAAAGGTGGAATAAACCGAGTGATGGAATTGGATAACTAGACACACACACACACACACACACACACACACGCAAACACACAAACACACACATACACACACAAACACACACACACACACACACACACACACCTACTCTTGTGAATGCTGTTTCTTTCTTTTTCTTTCTCTACTCATTTCGTGGAAAAAATTATATAGTCATCGAACGTATTAGAGAGAGAGAGAGAGAGAGAGAGAGAGAGAGAGAGAGAGAGAGAGAGAGAGAGAGAGAGAGAGAGAGAGAATAGTAGTCACAGGCCACACCACCAAATCACAGCCAACGGGCAACATAAACATGACTTATTTTGGGCAGCGGGAGGCACACATTATGTGGGCAATTTATGAGGCTCATTAGTGCCCGCTGGGGGAGGTGGTTAGGGGAGAGGAGAGGCAGGAAAGGGTAGGGAGTATAGGTGGATAAATGGAATGGGGCCAAGTTAGAAATTTGTGGGTGACCGTCCGTTTTATAGACGCTAAGGTTCGCTATGGGAGTAACATGGGAAGGACAGATAACACAAGACCTGATGATGGTCTATGACCAGGTTATCTGCTGGAGGACAGTACATGGGAAGGACAGATAACACAAGACCTGATGGTCTATGACCAGGTTATCTGCTGGAGGACAGTGCATGGGAAGGACAGATAACACAAGACCTGATGGTCTATGACCAGGTTATCTGCTGGAGGACAGTACATGGGAAGGACAGATAACACAAGACCTGATGGTCTATGACCAGGTTATCTGCTGGAGGACAGTACATGGGAAGGACAGATAACACAAGACCTGATGGTCTATGACCAGGTTATCTGCTGGAGGACAGTACATGGGGAAGGACAGATAACACAAGACCTGATGGTCCGTGAGGAGGTCTTCTGTCCAAGGATACTACGCGGGAAAGACAGATACCAGAAGATGTGACGGTCCACTTACTCTTGTACTCCTCCTAATCACACACACTCCTTCCCTGCACGTAATGCCCAATACACTTCTCTTCTCTCTCCTTCTCTACCAACTGAACTTCATCATCCCACCGCTCACTTCCCTTTCTCATACGCTCACATCCCACACATAACGCCCTGCTGTCGATTCTAAATGAAAGTGACCTGATCAATTTCATGGGGGAAAAAAACATGTTTTTGATGCGTTTCATCCCTGTGAATGCGTTGGTTCGATCCTTGAGCAGTACGGTACAAGGCCCGAGCAGGAAAATACGACCCTTGAGCACGACGGTACCATCCTAGAGCACGAAGGTACGACTCTTGAGCACGAAGGTACGACCCCCTTGAGCACGACGGTACCTTCCTAGAGCACGAAGGTACGACTCTTGAGCACGAAGGTACGACCCCCTTGAGCACGACGGTACCATCCTAGAGCACGAAGGTACGACTCTTGAGCACGACGCTACGACCCCATTGAGCACGACGGTACGACCACTTTGAGCACGACGGTACGACCCCCTTGAGCACGATGGTACGACCCCCTTGAGCACGACGGTACGACCCCCTTGAGAACGACGGTACGACCCCCCTTGAGCACGACGGTACTACCACTTTGAGCACGACGGTACGACCACTTTGAGCACGACGGTACGACCCCCCTTGAACACGACGGTACGACCCATGAACTCAAGCTGTACGACCCTTGAGTCCGGTACCCTGGCTTTAGACACGACCATACATCAGGGTAAAGTCAAAAAACAAATAAAAAGGCCATGCCATTATACCCAAATGGCCCGCCCCCTTCCCTCCCCTTCCTCAAAGGCTTAAAGGGACATGAAATCTATGTCTATATCTAAAGTTAGGAGAGTTTAGATAATAACCAGGCCAGCGTCTATGACCACCTAGTGGGTCCATTATGTCTTAGTAGCTGTGGAACACAGTGGCAAAAGGTTTCTACAAGGTAAAACTTGGGTCTTTGGTGATAAACTACTCAATGGATGGTTCATGAAGGAGGGAAGGTGGGTGATTAGAAATGATCTGTTCATAGGGATTAATGCGAGTGATTATAAGGTGTGATCATTATACTCGTGTGTTACGGAGAGAGAGGGAGAGAGAGAGAGAGAGAGAGAGAGAGAGAGAGAGAGAGAGAGAGAGAGAGAGAGAGAGAGAGAGAATGATATTGTCTTTCAGAGCGGCGTGTCCTTGGGCCCCCCCCCCCCCAAAAAAAAAAAAAAAAGGCCCCCACCGACGAAGGCATTCCGTGAACCAGACAACAACACACACACACAAGAACACACACTGATGACGTCATCAAGAGCAACACACACACACACACACACACACACACATACACAGAAGAACAGCACATACAGTGATGGCGTCATCAACACACACACACACACACAAGAACACACACACACACACACACACACACACACACACACACACAAGAACACACACACACACAGAAGAACACACACACACACACACACACACACACACACACAAGAACACACACACACACACAAGAACACACACACACACACACACACACACAAGAACACACACACACAGAAGAACACACACACACACACACACACACACACACACACACACACACACACACACACACACAAGAACACACACACACACACACACACACACACACACACACAAGAACACACACACACAGAAGAACACACACACACACACACACACACACACACACACACACTGATAATGGTGGGAAACACGGTGCAAGGCAGGTAACAACAACAACAATAACAATAATAACAACAGCAGCAACACTAACAAGAACAATCACAACAATAACAACAACAGTAACAACAATAACATTTAACAACAAAAACAACAATAACAACAGCAACAACAAGAAAAACAACGAAAAACAACAACAACAAAGACAACAAGAGTGAAAATGAGTCACAACAACAACAACAACAACAATAATCACACCCACAACAACAACAACAACAAAAACAACAACAATAATCACACACACCCAAAACAAAAACATCAACAATTATCGCAAACAAACAGCAATTAAATACAGAACAAAAGGCAATGCGTTACGCTGCCTGGCGAGAATATCTCCAACAACAACACACACAACAACAACAAGAACACTATCAAGTGGCCAAGGTGAGGGATACACAAGACATTAACGAATGCAACAACGACAGAACAAATAAACCAAAGGACGCCGGGCATGATAGAAAATAAAAGAGACATGACTGATGTGAACAAACAAACACTCTAGCTCCATCGTTACAAAAAAATCTCCACCATCACCACCAAATACAACGCCTCCACCATCATAAAACAAAGACAAACAACAACAACAACAACACCAGCAACAGGAAGTCCCTGCCACAAACAATGCATTAGAAATACCATAATATTTATGATACGTCTCCAACAAGAACGTCTCCAACAAGATCACGTCTCCAACAAGATCACGTCTCCAACAAGAACACGTCTCCAACAAGATCACGTCTCCAACAGGATCACATCAACAAGATCACGTCTCCAACAAGAACACGTCTCCAACAAGATCACGTCTCCAACAAGATCACATCTCCAACAAGAACACGTCTCCAACAAGAACGTCTCCAACAAGATCACGTCTCCAACAAGATCACGTCTCCAACAAGAACACGTCTCCAACAAGATCACGTCTCCAACAAGATCACATCTCCAACAAGATCACGTCTCCAACAAGATCACGTCTCCAACAAGATCACGTCTCCAACAAGATCACATCTCCAACAAGATCACATCTCCAACAAGAACACGTCTCCAACAAGAACACGTCTCCAACAACATCACGTCTCCAACAACATCACATCTCCAACAAGATCACATCCCAACAAGAACATGTCTCCAACAAGATCACGTCTCCAACAAGATCACGTCTCCAACAAGATCACATCTCCAACAAGAACACGTCTCCAACAAGAACACGTCTCTAACAAGATCACGTCTCCAACAAGATCACGTCTCCAAGAAGATCACATCTCCAACAAGAACACGTCTCCAACAAGATCACGTCTCCAACAAGAGTACATCTCCAACAAGATCACGTCTCCAACAAGAGCACATCTCCAACAAGAGCACATCTCCAACAAGAGCACATCTCCAACAAGAACATGTCTCCAACAAGATCACGTTTCCAACAAGAACACAGCTCCAACAAGAACACGTCTCCAACAAGGCCACGTCTCGTCCTTGACCAACGAACAAAACTAATCCCAACGTCTCTCTCTCTCTCTCTCTCTCTCTCTCTCTCTCTCTCTCTCTCTCTCTCTCACACACACACAGCAGTTTCAGCAGGGGCAGGGGGTGTAAGCAGAATGCATGGCAGGGCCCCCAGCAGAGAGAGAGAGAAAGAGAGAGAGAGAGAGAGAGAGAGAGGGAGAAGAGGGGGAAGAAAGAGAGAGAGAGAGAGAGAGAGAGAGAGAGAGAGAGAGAGAGAGAGAGAGAGAGGGGGGGGGAAAGAGGGGAAAGAGAGAGAGAGAGAGAGAGGGGGGGGGGAAGAAAGAAAGAGAGAGAGAGAGAGAGAGAGAGAGAGAGAGAGAGAGAGAGAGAGAGAGAGAGAGAGAGACGCCAGACTTCCCTTTCCTTCCTTCCCCGCCCCGCCCCCCTTTACTACGGGGGTCGGGGGGGGCGCCCCGCACCACATCTTCCCCTTGCTTGTCGGGGCTTTTGTTGGCCAGGCCCCTGGGGAGGGCAGCGGTGGTGGCCGGGGGTGGAGAAATGACGGCTTTGGGGGATTAATTCTGGGAGTTAAAGGAAGACGAGGGAAAATGTTAAGAGATGGGCGGGATTACCTTTGATGCAAGATCGGCCCCGGGAAATCATATTCCACAGCAGGCGTCAGACCACCGTACCATGACCTCCCCACCACAGACCTGGGAAATAGAGGATGAGGGAGGGAGAGAGAGAGAGAGAGAGAGAGAGAGAGAGAGAGAGAGAGACAGAGAGAGAGAGATTGAGAAGCTGGGCAGGGAAGTTCTCTCTCTCTCTCTCTCTCTCTCTCTCTCTCTCTCTCTCTCTCTCTACCTTTATCTCTTCCCTTCCTCTCTCATTCTTTCTTTATCTCTATCCCACTTCCTCTCTCTTTCTTTAATCTCTTCTCTCATTCTTTCTTTCTCTCCTCTCTCTCTCTCATTCTCTGTCCCTCCCTTTCTCCCTTTATCTCTCTCTCAATATCTCATTCTGTCTTTAAATCTCCCCTCTCTCTCATTCTTTCTTGATCTCTCTCTCTCACTCTCTCTCTCTCTCTCTCTCTCTCTCTCTCTCTCTCTCTCTCTCTCTCTCTCTCTCTCTCTCTCACTTTCTATCTTTATCTCTCCCCTCTCTCTCTCTCATTCTTTCTTTACGTCTATCCCACTCCCTCTCTCTTTCATTAATCTCTTCTCTCATGCTCTCTTTCCCTCTCTCATTCTTTCTTTCTCTCCTCTCTCTCATTCTCTGTCCCTCTCTTTTTCCCTTTATCTCTCTCTCAATATCTCATTCTGTCTTTAAATCTCCCCTCTCTCTCATTCTTTCTTGATCTCTCTCTCACTCTCTCTCTCTCTCTCTCTCTCTCTCTCTCTCTCTCTCTCTCTCTCTCTCAGGCTTGGCTTGCGGGAACAACATAGTTGATGATGATAATCACCTCTCCCTCCACCTGGTGCATAACGGGGGGTCATGGCGAGTCATCCAACTCATGAACAACTCGTGAAGAACATGTTATTGGTGGCTGTTCTCGTGAAGAACATGTTACTGGTGGCTGTTCTCGTGAAGAACATGTTACTGGTGGCTGTTCTCGTGAACATGTTACTGGTGGCTGTTCTCGAGAAGAACATGTTACTGGTGGCTGTTCTCGAGAACATGTTATTGGTAGCTGTTCTCGTGAACATGTTACTGGTGGCTGTTCTCGAGAAGAACATGTTACTGGTGGCTGTTCTCGAGAACATGTTATTGGTGGCTGTTCTCGTGAACATGTTACTGGTGGCTGTTCTCGTGAACAACATGTTACTGGTGGCTGTTCTCAATTTCGTTCCACACTTAAGAGCTGCCTAGGATGAATGTGGATGTTATGTACTGGTTTGAAGCTCCTCCTCCAAAAAATTATATAAATCAGAATTTATATAAATCAGTGGTTATATAAATCAGTGAAAGTATATACATCAGAGTAACGTTATATAAATCAGCGTGAAAGTATATAAGAGTGACGCAATTTAGATCAGAGACTCGTTATATAAATCAGAGTGAAAGTATATAAACCAGAGTGACATCATATAAATCAGAGTATTGTTATATAAATCAGAGTGAAAGAATGTAAACCAGAGTGACGTTATATGAATCAGAGTATAGTTATATGAATTAGAGTGATGTTATATAAATCTGAATGAAGTTATACAAATCGGTGACATTATATAAATCAGAGAAGTTATATAAATTGGACAGAGGTCAAGAAGAGCAAAATAACAAAAGACAAAACGTAAATAAACAAAATCTAACCAAAAGTGGAAGAAATAAGAATAACTGATAAATTGGAGGGTTTCAATTATCACTGTTCCCTGATAATGGTTCATAGACAGAAAAATTATAATAAATACCATTATCATATGTTACCCAGGTCACCTTCAGATACAAGAAGCCCTTACAAAAAAAAAATCATTGTAATTAAACAGAACTTTGTACTTATCAAAATCTAGAAATCTAATCACAATCGTCCTAGAACATTAATATAAATCATACTCGAAGTTGGGAAGGTGCGTCTGCTGCTGTTTGCAGATGATACTACGTTTCGTCGTGGCAGATTCGGGTGAGAAACTGCAGAAGCTGGTGCCTGAGTTTAGAAGAGTGTGAGAAAGTGAGGAAGTCGAGAGTGAATGCGAATAAGAGTTATGCCTGTGAGGTTTAGCAGAGGGATAAGATGGGCTGGTTTAAAGTGGGTTGAGTTGGCTTAAGTGTGACGGTCTGGGTTAAGTGTTAAGTTTGAAGGAATGGAGCGTTTTATGCACCTGGGATTGGACATGGCAACGGATGGAACTATGGCAGCTTAGGAGAATCACAGGGTGGGAGAGGAGGGCGTAAGGGCTTAGTCCTGAGGGTGTATTATGAGGTGTGTGGAAGGTGAGGTCACTGTCTGTTTGGTCAAAGGTGGGTATGTTTGATGGGATAGGAGTCCCGACGGTGTTGGGTGGAACGCGAGGCGAGGGCGCTAAATACAAAAGGAATGGAGGAGAGTGGATGTGTTGGATATGAAATGCGCTAGATACAAAAGGAATGGAGGAGGGTGGATGTGTTGGATATGAAATGCCTGAGGACAATATGTAGCGTAAGGGGGTGGGGGGGGGGGTTGGATCGTATAGGGAATGATACTGGGAAAGAGATGTGTGGTAATAAGGTGAGTATGAGTGACACAGCCGACCCGGGCGTGCTCAAATGGTTTGGACACATGGAGAGGATGTGCGAAGAGGGACTGACAATGAGGATATACATATATATATCAGAAATCGAAGGAGTAAGAGGCAGGGGAGATGAGGAAGGACTTGGATGGATGGAGTGGGAAAAAGACTTCGAGTTATGGAAGTCTGAACATTCAAGAGGGTGTGAGGCGTGTAAGGGATCGGGGGGGAATTTGGAACGCTCAGGTATATGAAGTGGTCAGGAGAAACTACGGAATCACCTGTTTCAGTCCATCATACGTAATGACCAAATGAGGCCATTTCCTCCTCTGCATATATAACATTATCCTATCTGTAAAGGATTAGTTTATGATTAGCTTAAACACCTTGTGATACTAAACTTTTTTTCTCTCTCCTTTTTCTTCAGTTATCGAGTAGCTTGACGTGGCATACCGTGACCAGGGTTAGGATAAAACAAAACACAACTCACTCTACCTAGGGTTAAAAGGAAGGTGATTTTGGGTAGCGTATTGTTCTACATATTCCTGCCCTCCTCATCACGCTACTCTCTTCATTTGTGCTAATATCATGTATTTACCTTAACTTTAAATGCATTTCACTTTTATCATATACATGTTTAAGTTCTCTGCCTCGGTATCACTCCCAATGTCCCATATATATATATATATATATATATATATATATATATATATATATATATTTTTTTTTTTTTTTTTATACTTTGTCGCTGTCTCCCGCGTTTGCGAGGTAGCGCAAGGAAACAGACGAAAGAAATGGCCCAACCCCCCCCCATACACATGTACATACACACGTCCACACACGCAAATATACATACCTACACAGCTTTCCATGGTTTACCCCAGACGCTTCACATGCCTTGATTCAATCCACTGACAGCACGTCAACCCCTGTATACCACATCGCTCCAATTCACTCTATTCCTTGCCCTCCTTTCACCCTCCTACATGTTCAGGCCCCGATCACACAAAATCTTTTTCACTCCATCTTTCCACCTCCAATT
>NC_092225.1:99287731-99290231 GCF_036320965.1 Panulirus ornatus
CGTCTGGAAAACAGAGAGTCCAGTGTGGTCTGGAACACAGAATTCAGTGTGGCTTGGAAAACAAGGAGTCCAGTGTGGTCTGGAAAAGAGAGAGTCCAGTGTGGCCTGGAAAAGAGAGAGTCCAGTGTGGTCTGGAAAAGAGAGAGTCCAGTGTGGTCTGGAAAAGAGAGAGTCCAGTGTGGCCTGGAAAAGAGAGAGTCCAGTGTGGCCTGGAAAAGAGAGAGTCCAGTGTGGCCTGGAAAACAGGGAGTCCAGTGTGGTCTGGAAAACAAGGAGTCCAGTGTGGTCTGGAAAACAGAAAACAGAGTCCAGTGTAGCCTGGAAAAGAGAGAGTCCAGTGTGGCCTGGTAAACAGAGAGTCCAGTGTGGTCTGGAACACAGGAAGTCCAGTGTGGTCTGGAACAAAGGAAGTCCAGTGTGGTCTGGAAAAGAGAGTCCAGTGTGGTCTGGAATAGAGTGAGAGTCCAGCGTCGTCTGGAAAAGAGAGAGTCCAGTGTGGTCTGGAACACAGAGTCCAGTGTGGTCTGGAACACAGAGTTCAGTGTGGTCTGGAACAGAGAGAGTCCAGTGTGGCCTGGAAAACAGGGAGTCCAGTGTGGTCTGGAACACAGGAAGTCCAGTGTGGTCTGGAAAAGAGAGTCCAGTGTGGTCTGGAAAACAAGGAGTCCAGTGTCGTCTGGAAAACAGAGAGTCCAGCATCGTCTGGAAAACAGAGAGTCCAGTGTGGTCTGGAACACAGAATTCAGTGTGGCTTGGAAAACAAGGAGTCCAGTGTGGTCTGGAAAACAGAGAGTCCAGTGTGGTCTGGAACACAGAGTTCAGTGTGGCCTGGAACACAGGGAGTCCAATGTGGTCTGGAACACAGGGAGTCCAGTGTGGTCTGGAAAACAAGGTCTTCTCGTCTGGAAAACATGAGACCAGAACCATCCGGGAACCATGATTCTTCGCGTTCAGCAATTGTTCTTTCCAGTAGCTGCTTCTGATAGCATTCTTTCATACTGGAACCACAACCTTTCTCTCCAGTAGAATACCTGCAAGTTTCCTTTGCCACAAAGAGGAAGTTCCCGTCTTTTTAAGGGGAACTTTTTGGTTCCATCTTGTGTATATTGTAACCCATCATCTTGCTTACTGGACTCTGCTACTGTTTTCTCTTGAGATAATTCTGTTGCTGGATTAATGCAATGTTGATGTTCTTACCTAAATAAATCAAAACCAGAGATGCCAGTCTTAATATCATTCTCGTCTTCCTTCCTTCCTTCCTTCCCTTCTTTCCTTCCTTCCTTCACAAGGCTCATGAGGTATACTTTTCGACCACATTTGATCCAGGAAGATCTAATATATATATATATATATATATATATATATATATATATATATATATATATATAGAGAGAGAGAGAGAGAGAGAGAGAGAGAGAGAGAGAGAGAGAGAGAGAGAGATAGATAGATAGATAGATAAGATTGGCAGTACATGAGCCTGTAAGCTCTGATAAGGGGAGTAAATAAGAAAGGGCGTATCGTATGAGGGGTATATCGGGTGAGAAGTATATAGGGTGAGTGGTACATCGGATCAGGAGTATATTGGATAAGAGGTATATCGGATAAGAGGTGTAGCGGATAAGAGATATATCGGATAAGAGGATTATCGGATAAGAGGTACTTCAAATAAGAGGTATATCGGATAAGAGGTATATCGGATAAGAGGTATATCGGGTAAGGGGTATATCGGCTCTTGGAAGGCTCCCCCAGACACAGGGGTTGAGGGAGGGTAATACAGGACATGAAGCCCCCCCAAAGACGACCCCTCCTACACGACACGCACCCATATAGGACATGATCTAAGGATGAGAGAGAGAGAGAGAGAGAGAGAGAGAGAGAGAGAGAGAGAGAGAGAGAGAGAGAGAGAGAGAGAGATCATATTCACTAAGGTGAGATGACACATCACACTCGCCAAGGAAAATGCAGAGTCACACTGGAACATGACACACACACACACAGGCACACAGACACACACACACGCACATACACACACACACACTCATACAGACACACACACACACACACCCACATACACACACACTAACACACACACACAAGCACACACACACACACAAACAGCCACTCACACACACACACACACACACACACACACACACACACACACACACACACACACCCACACCAACACACCCAAACACACACACTCACCCACACACACACCCACTCTCACACACCCACTAACACACACACACAAGCACACACACACACACACAAACAGCCACTCACACACACACACACACACACACACACACACACACACACACACAACACACACACACACAAGAAAGATATCACAGACACGATAACACTGAGGACCTGACCAATGCCTTAGCGAGAATGAGGCAGGAGCGACCATCGCTCCACCGATAGTTCTCCACGAAAAAGAAGAAAAAAAAAAAAATAGAAAAAAAATTATCCTCACTACCCCCTCCCTCCCTCC
>NC_092225.1:99295231-99297731 GCF_036320965.1 Panulirus ornatus
ATTACCGCTCAACGTCTGAACATCTTTTGTTAATAAAACTCGCTATTGTTTTTTCCCCGTCTGCGAGTGCTCTTTTTTCTTTTAAATGCTATTTCTGTCACCAGTGCTTTTGTTACACGTGTTGTCGCCGCCACTACCACCGGCATCTACTGCTGCTATTATTAACAAATCTAACAAATTGTTACTATTATTATCAAGTTATAACAGCCTTAAGCTTTTGTTAACAAATCTAACAAATTGTTACTATTATTATCAAGTTATAACAGCCTTAAGCTTTTGTTAACAAATCTAACAAATTGTTACTATTATTATCAAGTTATAACAGCCTTAAGCTTTTGTTAACAAATCTAACAAATTGTTACTATTATTATCAAGTTATAACAGCCTTAAGCTTTTGTAAACAAATCTAACAAATTGTTACTATTATTATCAAGTTATAACAGCCTTAAGCTTTTGTTAACAAATCTAACAAATTGTTACTATTAGTATCAAGTTATAACAGCCTTAAGCTTTTGTTAACAAATCTAACAAATTGTTACTATTATTATCAAGTTATAACAGCCTTAAGCTTTTGTAAACAAATCTAACAAATTGTTACTATTATTATCAAGTTATAACAGCCTTAAGCTTTTGTTAACAAATCTAACAAATTGTTACTATTAGTATCAAGTTATAACAGCCTTAAGCTTTTGTTAACAAATCTAACAAATTGTTACTATTAGTATCAAGTTATAACAGCCTTAAGCTTTTGTTAACAAATCTAACAAATTGTTACTATCATTATCAAGTTATAACAGCCTTAAGCTTTTGTTAACAAATCTAACAAATTGTTACTATTATTATCAAGTTATAACAGCCTTAAGCTTTTGTTAACAAATCTAACAAATTGTTACTATCATTATCAAGTTATAACAGCCTTAAGCTTTTGTTAACAAATCTAACAAATTGTTACTATCATTATCAAGTTATAACAGCCTTAAGCTTTTGTTAACAAATCTAACAAATTGTTACTATTATTATCAAGTTATAAGGGCTTTAAGCTTTTGTTTACGACATGGGGGACAACTTTGGTCATTATTGTTAACTGATGAACGTCACTGTTTGCTGTTATGGCCTGCTTTTGTTTGCTGTTGATGTTGTTTGCTGTGGTTGTTGTTTGCTGTTGTTTGTTTGTTGTTATAATCTGCTGTTATTGTTTGCTGTTGTTTTCTGCTGTTGTTGTTTGGTGTTGTTGTTTGCTGTTGTTGTTTGTTTGTTTGTTGTTATAATCTGCTGTTATTGTTTGCTGTTATTTTCTGCTGTTGTTGTTTGGTGTTGTTGTCTGCTGTTGTTATTGTTTGCTGTCACAACCTGCTGTTTTTGTTTGCTGCTGTTGTTGTTTGCTGCTGTTGCTGTCTGCTTGATGTCATTGTTTTGTTGTTGTTGTTGTTGTTGTCTACTGTCACTTGTTATTATTGTAACTACATTTACCACCTCTTCCTCCCCCCTCTCCCTCCCTCCCCCCCTCCCCTCCCTTCCCCTACCCGTCCCGCCAGCGGGAGGAGGAGAGAAGAGTTGGGGAGGGAGGGGAGAGAGGAAGGGAAGGGGGAGGGAAGGAGGAGGAGAAGAAGAGAAGAGTTGGGGAGGGAGGGGAGAGAGGAAGGGAAGGGGGAGGGAAGGAGGAGGAGAAGAAGAGAAGAGTTGGGGAGGGAGGGGAGAGAGGAAGGGAAGGGGGAGGGAAGGAGGAGGAGAAGAAGAGAAGAGTTGGGGAGGGAGGGGAGAGAGGAAGGGAAGGGGGAGGGAAGGAGGAGGAGAAGAAGAGAAGAGTTGGGGAGGGAGGGGAGAGAGGAAGGGAAGGGGGAGGGAAGGAGGAAGAGAAGAAGAGAAGAGTTGGGGAGGGAGGGGAGAGAGGAAGGGAAGGGGGAGGGAAGGAGGAAGAGAAGAAGAGAAGAGTTGGGGAGGGAGGGGAGAGAGGAAGGGAAGGGGGAGGGAAAGGGAGGGAGGGAGGGAGGGTTAGTCTAGTGTGCTGGCGTGACAACTTCCGTCACGGAAGTGCTGGAGGGGTTAGGAGGGGTGGTGGAGGGAGGGAGGGAGGGAGGAAAAGGAAGGAAGGAAGGAAAGAAGGGGGATGGTGGGGTAGGAGAGAGAGAAAGAGGGAGAGGGAAAGGGAGGAGGAGGGAAGGGAGGGGATGGGTGGTGGGTGTGTCAGGGAAGGGGTGCTGGGGGGTGGAGGGAAGGGGTGCTGGGGGTGGGAGGGAAGGGGGGGAGGGAGGGGAGGGAGGGGGGGGTCGATGGCCTCCAGAAGGCAAAGATTAAAATCAGTTTACTTATCATTACCCTAATTATCTTCAGAACTCCCGGGCGCCTCCCACACTGGACCGCCCCCCCTCCTCCCTCCCTCCCTCCCCCACCACGCCGCTGGGAGGGAGGGCCCCTCCCCCCCTTTACCCCTTCTCCCCCACTCCAACACTTACTCCCTTTTTTTTTTTTTTGAACGATGGTGAGCGAAAGCCAACGGCCG
>NC_092225.1:99302731-99305231 GCF_036320965.1 Panulirus ornatus
GTACTGATGCGTAAACCTTTCGTCACTGTTGTGTAAATCAGTTTTCACTGCTGTGTAAAATCGGTCATCAGTGCACTGTAAGTGATTCATAACTGATGTGTAAATCACTCGGTAACCAAATCGTAAATGATCCATTACCCAAGTGTAAATCATTCATCACTCATACGTCATTCATCCATTTACTCAAGTGTAAACAACGGAACCCTGATCTGTAAATCAGTCCTCCATATGTAAATCATTTACCATTCATGTGTAAATCACCTCTTACTCAAAATACAGAATACAATCAATTTGTCCCTGACTTCTGTTGGTTCCTCCCTGACTACTGTTGGTTCTTCCCTGATTAATGTTGGTTTGTCCCTGACTTCTGTTGGTTTGTCCCTGACTACTGTTGGTTTGTCCCTGACTACTGTTGGTTTGTCCCTGACTACTGTTGGTTTGTCCCTGACTACTGTTGGTTCCTCCCTGACTACTGTTGGTTTGTCCCTGACTACTGCTGGGTTGTCCCTGACTACTGTTGGTTCTTCCCTGACTAATGTTGGTTCTTCCCTGACTAATGTTGGTTTGTCCCTGACTACTGTTCGTTCCTCCCTGACTACTGTTCGTTCCTCCCTGACTACTCTTGGTTCCTCCCTGACTACTCTTGGTTCCTCCCTGACTACTCTTGGTTCCTCCCTGACTACTCTTGGTTCCTCCCTGACTACTCTTGGTTCCTCCCTGACTACTCTTGGTTCCTCCCTGACTACTGTTGATTCCTCCCTGACTACTGTTAGTTCCTTCCTGACTACTGTTGGTTCCTCCCTGACTACTGTTGGTTCCTCCCTGACTACTGTTGGTTCCTCCCTGACTACTGTTGGTTCCTCCCTGACTACTGTTGGTTCCTATCTGACTACTGTTAGTTCCTCCCTGACTACTGTTGATTCCTCCCTGACTACTGTTGGTTCCTCCCTGACTACTGTTGGTTCCTCCCTGACTACTGTTGGTTCCTCCCTGACTACTGTTGGTTCCTCCCTGACTACTCTTAGTTCCTCCCTGACTACTCTTGGTTCCTCCCTGACTACTCTTGGTTCCTCCCTGACTACTGTTGGTTCCTCCCTGACTACTGTTCGTTCCTCCCTGACTACTGTTCGTTCCTCCCTGACTACTGTTAATTCCTCCCTGACTACTGTTGGTTCCTCCCTGACTACTGTTGATTCCTCCCTGACTACTGTTGGTTCCTCCCTGACTACTGTTGGTTCCTCCCTGACTACTGTTGGTTCCTCCCTGACTACCGTTGATCAGTATGATTTACCAATTCATCAAAGCCCTAAGCACCATCAGCTAACAACGTTTACATTTACAAAGCACAAAAACGTAAATGAAAACTCTTCCACACCTACGTAAAACTGTAAATGTAAATACAGTAAAAGAATATTGTTCCTTTAGAATCTTTTTCATTATATTTGATATTTAAAAAAAAAAAATATCCATCCTCCCTAAACACACGATTTACAGTGTAAGAAATAATCAAAAATCTATTTCCTATCTATCTATCTATCTATATCATATCTATTATCATTCTAAGTCCCCTGGCGTGGGCCAGGTACTGATACTTTACAATCATCACTTACACTTACATGACCCAGGGCGTGTAAGTGAAGCTACAAACCACCACACTTATAAAAGTGCTTCTTCTTACTTTTTTTCTCACTTTTCAACGTTGAGTCTTCAAGTGAGACCATAGCTTTCCAATCACACCAAGTCTGAATCGCATCCAATCTCCAATCACCCCCTCCATCCCATCCTCCTAACTCGATATATACAACACAAGATGTCCATTTACAATTGCTCATATCTATTTTCAACTTATCCTGGCATATATATATATATATATATATATATATATATATATATATATATATATATATATATATATATATATATACATATATATATATATATATATATATATATATATATATATATATATATATATATGTCTTCCCCTAGCGCTACCTCGGGCACATGTGGTGGGAGGGGGGTTGTCATTTCATGTGTGGCGGGGTGGCGACGGGAATGAATAAGGGCAGACGGTATGAATTATGTACATGTGTATATATGTATATGTCTGTGTGTGTATATATATGTATACGTTGAGACGTATAGGTATGTATATGTGCGTGTGTGGACGTGTATGTATATACATGAGTATGTGGGTGGGTTGGGCCATTCTTTCGTCTGGTTCCTTGCGCTACCTCGCTAACGCGAGAGACAGCGACAAAGTATGATAGATAAAAAATAAATAAATGACTATATATATCAGCGTTGTGACCAGTACTTCTTCACTCAAATCTTTCTACATTGTCCCTCAATTCTCGCCAGTCCAATGGGACACCAGTACTCCAATTTTCAACCCTCTACCCCCACCTACCATCGATCCAGAGTTAACTCAACCAATCCATAAACCACCACATCTTTGATCCACAGATCTTCACTATACCAATGGATCTTACACTCTAAA
>NC_092225.1:99310231-99317731 GCF_036320965.1 Panulirus ornatus
CCATCTGTTACATGCCATTAGCAATTGTCAAAGCGGCGTGATGCTCGAGACTCCCACAGGGAAATACACATCTCCTCCTTAAAATATTTCTGTTTGACGAGGAAGAAGAAGAAAAAAAATTAAATCTTCGACAGGGAGAAAAAAAAAATTAAAATTTTTCAAAAAAAAAATTGGAAATTTTTTTTTTTTTTGACAGGACAAAACGACAATGTATGGAGAAATGTATTTAATCACTTTTTTGGATATTTTTGTTCTTTAACACATAGATTGTTAATGAACATGGGGTGGTGTGTGTTAGGGGAGGGAGGGGAGGAGGGGGTTGTTCTTTAATCATTATCATAATGTATAATTTACTGGATTGTAGTAATTCAATGTTTTAACATTCGTGAAAATTATGGATCATTATATATATATATATATATATATATATATATATATATATATATATATATATATATATATATATAATCTTTCATTTTATCTATTATTCTCTGTCGCTGTCTCCCGCGTTAGCGAGGTAGCGCAAAGAAACAGACGAAAGAATGGCCTAACCCACCCACATACACATGTATATACATAACACTCACACACACACGTATACATACATATACATTTCAACGTATGCATACATATAACTACACAGACACATACATATATACACATGTACATAATTCATACTTACTGCCTTCGTCCATTCCCTCGTCATTCCGCCACACTTGAAATAGCCCCCCCCCCCTCCAGCGAAGTAGCGCCAGGAACAGACAACAAAGGTTCCATTCGTTCACACTCAGTCTCTAGCTGTCATGTATAATGCACCGAAACCACAGCTCCCTTTCCACATCCAGGCCCCACAAAACTTCCCATGGTTTACCCCAGACGCTTCACATGCCCTGGTTCAGTCCATTGACAGCACGTCGACCCCGGCATACCACATCGTTCAAATTCACTCTATTCCGTGTACGACTTTCACCCTCCTGTATGTTCAGGCTCCGAGCACTCAAAAAATCTTTTTCACTCTACCCTTCCACCTGCAATTTGGTCTCCCGCTCCTCCTTCCCTCCACCTATGACATATGTATCCTCTGTCAATCTTTCCCCAGTCATTATCTCCATGTGTCCAAACCATTTCAACAAAACACTCTTCTGCTCTCTCAACCACACTCTTTTTATTACCACACATCTATCTTACCCTTTCATTACTTACTCAAAACCACCTCACGCCACATACTGTCCTCAAACATCTCACTTCCAACACATCCACCCTCCTCCGCAAAACCCTATCTATGGCCCACGCCTCGTAACCATATAGCGTTGTTGGAACCACTATTCCTTCAAACATACCCATTTTTGCTTTCCGAAGTAATGTTCTCGACTTCCACACATTCTTCAACACTCCCAGAGCTTTCGCCCCCTCCCCCACCCTGTAACTCATTTCCGCTTCCATGGTTCCATCCGCTGCCAGATCCACTCCCAGATATCTGAAACACTTCACTTCATCCAGTTTTTTTTTCCATTCAAACTTACCTCCCAATAAACGTATTCCTCAACCCTACTGTACTTAATAACCTTTCTCTTATTTACGTTTAATATCAACTCTCTTCTTTCACACATTTTACCAAACTCAGTCACCAGCTTCTGCAGTTTCTCACACAAATCAGCCACCAGCGCTGTATCATCAGCGAACAACTGACTCACTTCCCAGGCTCTCTCATCCACAACAGACTTCATACTTGCCCGTCTTTCCAAAACTCTTGTATTCACCTCCCTAACAACCCCATCCATAAACGAATTAAACAACCATGGAGACATCACACACCCCTGCCGCAAACCGACATTCACTGAGAACCAACCACTTTCCTCTCTTCCTACACGTACACATGCCTTACATCCTCGATAAAAACTTTTCACTGCTTCTAACAACTTGCCTCCCACACCATATATTCTTAATACCTTCCACAGAGCATCTCTATCAACTCTATCACATGCCTTCTCCAGATCCATAAATGCTACATACAAATCCATTTGATTTTCTAAGTATTTCTCACATACATTCTTCAAAGCAAACACCTGATCCACACATCCTCTACCACTTCTGAAACCACACTGCTCTTCCCCAATCTGATGCTCTGTACATGCCTTCACCCTCTCAATCAATACCCTCCCATATAATTTACCAGGAATACTCAACAAACTTATACCTCTGTAATTTGAGCACTCACTCTTATCCCCTTTGCCTTTGTACAATGGCACTATGCACGCATTCCGCCAATCCTCAGGCACCTCACCATGAGTCATACATACATTAAATAACCTTACCAACCAGTCAACAACACAGTCACCCCCTTTTTTAATAAATTCCACTGCAATACCATCCAAACCTGCTGCTCGCCCGTGAGAGCCAGGTGCATTTAGACACATATGACATTACAGGTATAGCAACCTTTTCTAAATTTTTTTTTGATATGCAAATAAAGTAATTTTGCTTGCGCTTCCCATATGTATATTCATATGTATATTCCCATATGTATATTCATCCTTTTTTTAAAGAATTTCTTCTATTTTACAAGTAAAATTCTTAGAGAGAGAGAGAGAGAGAGAGAGAGAGAGAGAGAGAGAGAGAGAAGGGTTTTCAATTTTTTTTAATTTCAAATTCCATATCAGATTTTTAAACTCTCTTTCCCTCTCTCTCTCTCTCTCTCTCTCTCTCTCTCTCTCTCTCTCTGGCAGGCAGCCACCGCCCAGTTGGGGTAATATATTACCGATGGTAACCCTACCCTAATACCCCCACCCCCCTCCCCCTCATTCCCCCACCCTCTCCCCCCCCCCCACCTTCTCCTCTTCTTCCACTTCGCCCGGTGGATCAGAAGCTGTAAGAGGGGCGACGACGGCCGCGCAGTGGAGCCACCACTTCGGTGGCTGTCGAGTGTCACTCCAAAGGCAGCTGGTTCTCAGACCACACAGGACATAAACTCTCTCTCTCTCTCTCTCTCTCTCTCTCTCTCTCTCTCTCTCTCACACACACACACACACACAAACACAGACACACACATACAGTTTCTCTCCCCTCCACCTCTCTCTATCTATCTCTCACTGTTTCTTTCACCTCTCTTTGTTTCTCTTTCACCTCCACTTCTCTCTATATCTATCCATCTGTCTATCTATCTTTTATTGTTTTTTTCTCTCTCGCCTCCACCTCTCTATCTCTATCTCTCTCTCTCTCTCTCTCTCTCTCTCTCTCTCTCTCTCTCTCTCTCTCTCCCCTCCACCTCTATATCTATCTCCGTTTCTCTCTCTCATCTCCACCTCTCTCTATCTATCTTTCATTGTTTCTCCCCCCCTCCGTCCCCCCGTCTTCCCCCCCCCCCCCTCTTGGCTTGCAGTTAGAACAGCCATAAAATTAGCATGTCGGCCCCGTGTGCAACCTCCCCCGGGCGCGCCTCTCTCTCTCTCTCTCTCTCTCTCTCTCTCTCTCTCTCTCTCTCTCTCTCTCTCTCGTGTGTCAATAAAACGCGGGCGAACTAATTGCAGGAGGACGATCGCCCTGGACGACCCCCCCCCGACCCGGACGATGTCTGACGATCCGTCGCTCGCTCTCGCGTCGCATGGGGGGGGGGCTGGGGGGGGTTACCCTGGGGGAGGGGGAGTGTGTTGGGGGGGGGAGGGGGAAGGGAGGGTACGAGAGGCTACCAGAAGTGTGGTATAGAAAATGAGCTCTCGGTGGGGGAAAAAATCCCCCTACGACGCAAGTGTCATGAGAGAGAGAGAGAGAGAGAGAGAGAGAGAGAGAGAGAGAGGTGGAGTAGTGGTGGAAGAAACATATAGTGTGTGTGTGTGTGTGTGTGTGTGTGTGTGTGTGTGTGATAGATAGATAGATAGATAGATAGATAGATAGAGAGAGAGAGAGAGAGAGAGAGAGAGAGAGAGAGAGAGAGAGAGAGAGGTGGAGTAGTGGTGGAAGAAACATATAGTGTGTGTGTGTGTGTGTGTTTGTGTGTGTGTGTGTGTGTGTGATAGATAGATAGATAGATAGATAGATAGAGAGAGAGAGAGAGAGAGAGAGAGAGAGAGAGAGAGAGAGAGAGAGAGAGAGGTGGAGTAGTGGTGGAAGAAACATATAGTGTGTGTGTGTGTGTGTGTGTGTGTGATAGATAGATAGATAGATAGATAGATAGAGAGAGAGAGAGAGAGAGAGAGAGAGAGAGAGAGGTGGAGTAGTGGTGGAAGAAACATATAGTGTGTGTGTGTGTGTGTGTGTGTGTGTGTGTGTGTGTGTGTGTGTGTGATAGATAGATAGATAGATAGATAGAGAGAGAGAGAGAGAGAGAGAGAGAGAGAGAGAGAGAGAGAGGTGGAGTAGTGGTGGAAGAAACATATAGTGTGTGTGTGTGTGTGTGTGTGTGTGTGTGTGTGTGTGTGATAGATAGATAGATAGATAGATAGATAGATAGAGAGAGAGAGAGAGAGAGAGAGAGAGAGAGAGAGAGAGAGAGGTGGAGTAGTGGTGGAAGAAACATATAGTGTGTGTGTGTGTGTGTGTGTGTGTGTGTGATAGATAGATAGATAGATAGATAGATAGATAGATAGAGAGAGAGAGAGAGAGAGAGAGAGAGAGAGAGAGAGAGAGAGGTGGAGTGGTGGTGGAAGAAACATATAGTGTATGTGTGTGTGTGTGTGTGTGTGTGTGAGATAGATAGATAGATAGATAGATAGAGAGAGAGAGAGAGAGAGAGAGAGAGAGAGAGAGAGAGAGAGAGAGAGAGAGAGAGAGAGAGAGAGGAAATAGATCATATATGATTTCAATTTTATTCCCAGGTTCTGGTGATGTGGTGGGTTACAACCCCTTTTCGCCAAAAGCCCCAACTACATGCCATTTGTGTCGTTACATCAACAACATCTACCTCGATCTAGACCTTACCATATATAAAAGATCAGTTTGTAATTACGAAAAAAAAGAAAAAAATCACATACGAAATGTATATATATATATATATATATATATATATATATATATATATATATATATATATATATATATATATATATATATATCGAAGAAAAATATCTTCAAATAAAGAAAATAAAAAAAAATAATGTTCAAATGAGCGATATTGAGAACACTGGCAACTGCCTCCGCCGCCCAACCAGTTTATACTACTTAAACTGCGGGCGGGGGGGGGGGGGTAGTGTGGTGGTGGGGGAAGAAGATACTATACTGCTATATGTGACTTAAGGTCGAGCATCACGCCCGGGCGAAACATAAAAATCGCCCTTGTCGTCGTCGTGAGCAGCGAGCGTACTGGGAGGAATAAGAGAATGGTAAGCCACGACCCGTCTCGAAGGTTGGAATTCCATAGAGAGTACTTTGAGAAAGTGGTCTTTATGGCCAGGGCGGTAAGAGTGCGTTCTGGAAGTGGTGTGTGTGTGTCCCTGGTTGGCGGGGTCCGCCTGGACGTATATCAGGGACAGATCATGCTAACCCGCGCGCCTCCTTTATGGTCGGGTTTCATCTGTCACTTGAATGCTAAAATAACCCTTATGGTCAGGTAGAGACAGCCTAACCTTTTATATATATATATATATATATATATATATATATATATATATATATATATATATATATATATATATATATATATATATATATATATATATATATATATATATATATATATATATATATATATATATATATATATATATATATATATTAGTCAGGTGTTTGCTTTGAAGAATGTATGTGAGAAATACTTAGAAAAGCAAATGGATTTGTATGTAGCATTTATGGATCTGGAGAAGGCATATGATAGAGTTGATAGAGATGCTCTGTGGAAGGTATTAAGAATATATGGTGTGGGAGGCAAGTTGTTAGAAGCAGTGAAAAGTTTTTATCGAGGATGTAAGGCATGTGTACGTGTAGGAAGAGAGGAAAGTGATTGGTTCTCAGTGAATGTAGGTTTGCGGCAGGGGTGTGTGATGTCTCCATGGTTGTTTAATTTGTTTATGGATGGGGTTGTTAGGGAGGTAAATGCAAGAGTTTTGGAAAGAGGGGCAAGTATGAAGTCTGTTGGGGATGAGAGAGCTTGGGAAGTGAGTCAGTTGTTGTTCGCTGATGATACAGCGCTGGTGGCTGATTCATGTGAGAAACTGCAGAAGCTGGTGACTGAGTTTGGTAAAGTGTGTGAATGAAGAAAGTTAAGAGTAAATGTGAATAAGAGCAAGGTTATTAGGTACAGTAGGGTTGAGGGTCAAGTCAATTGGGAGGTGAGTTTGAATAGAGAAAAACTGGAGGAAGTGAAGTGTTTTAGATATCTGGGAGTGGATCTGGCAGCGGATGGAACCATGGAAGCGGAAGTGGATCATAGGGTGGGGGAGGGGGCGAAAATTCTGGGAGCCTTGAAGAATGTGTGGAAGTCGAGAACATTATCTCGGAAAGCAAAAATGGGTATGTTTGAAGGAATAGTGGTTCCAACAATGTTGTATGGTTGCGAGGCGTGGGCTATGGATAGAGTTGTGCGCAGGAGGATGGATGTGCTGGAAATGAGATGTTTGAGGACAATGTGTGGTGTGAGGTGGTTTGATCGAGTAAGTAACGTAAGGGTAAGAGAGATGTGTGGAAATAAAAAGAGCGTGGTTGAGAGAGCAGAAGAGGGTGTTTTGAAATGGTTTGGGCACATGGAGAGAATGAGTGAGGAAAGATTGACCAAGAGGATATATGTGTCGGAGGTGGAGGGAACGAGGAGAAGAGGGAGACCAAATTGGAGGTGGAAAGATGGAGTGAAAAAGATTTTGTGTGATCGGGGCCTGAACATGTAGGAGGGTGAAAGGAGGGCAAGGAATAGAGTGAATTGGAGCGATGTGGTATACCGGGGTTGACGTGCTGTCAGTGGATTGAATCAAGGCATGTGAAGCGTCTGGGGTAAACCATGGAAAGCTGTGTAGGTATGTATATTTGCGTGTGTGGACGTATGTATATACATGTGTATGGGGGTGGGTTGGGCCATTTCTTTCGTCTGTTTCCTTGCGCTACCTCGCAAACGCGGGAGACAGCGACAAAGCAAAAAAAAAAAAAAAAAAAAAAAAAAATATATTAGTCTAGTTTCATTTCTTAAAATGTCTCCATTTATTTTTTTTATCCAAACATCTCTTTATTTCATCTTATTATTTTATCTTTATCATTTACCTTCTATTTCTCCCATTTGAAATGTGCGACAAATAATTAAATGACTTTTTTTACATTATATTTATTTTTCGGGGGGGATGGGGTGGGGTAGGATAAATATAACTGATAGAAATTATAAATGATAAATACTTTTAATACCTTGAAATAATATCACTGGAAGAAATTATATTTATCTGTTATCAAATCTATTTATATATATTAAATATTTGTTATATTTATTATATAGTTATATTTACCATCATCTATTTTTGGGGGGTGTGGGAGGATAAATAAATATAACTGATAGAAATTATAAATGATAAATACTTTTAATGCCTTGAA
>NC_092225.1:99327731-99357731 GCF_036320965.1 Panulirus ornatus
TATGATGGGAGGGGATATAAGGGGTGATGGGAGGGATATGAGGTGATGGGAGGGATATAAGAGGTGATGGGAGGGATATAAGGGGTGTTGGGAGAGATTTGATGTGATGGGTGGGGCATAAGGGGTGATGGGAAGGATATAAGGGGTGATGGGAGGGATATGAGGTGATGGGAGGGATATAATGGGTGATGGGAGGGATATGAAGGGTGTTGGGAGAGATATGATGTGATGGGAAGGATATAAGGGGTGATGGGAGGGATATAAGGGGTGATGGGAGGGATATAAGGGGTGATGGAAGGGGTATAAGGGGGAATGGAAGGGAAATAAGGGGTACTGGAAGGGAAATATAGGGTAATGGAAGGGATATAAGGGGTGCTAAACGACCCTCCTGAATAAGGGGGTATGATGTCTTCTGGGGGTGTATAAAAAAGGGGGTGGGAAGGGGGAGGAGTGGACACATGCGAGATCTCTGGGGTCAAAGGTCTTGGTGGGCCTTCGCTGGGGGTCGGAGGTTAAGGGGGAGGAGGTAATGTGTCATGGAGTCTGGAGCAATGGTTAACTCTCTGGGGTCAGGGGGTCCTTTAACTTCAAGGGTCATGGGCTAAATCTTTGGGGGTTATGGCGGGTAAGAAAAGACACCTCTGGGGTCAAAAGTCACGCCTCTCTGGGGGTCACGACATATCAAAGTGGTCATCTAAGATCAAAGATCATGTATCTCTGGGGTGATAAAAAGTTCTCACACCTCTGGGGGGGTCATGGGAAGTTCAACGTGGCCTCTGGGGGTGGATGGTGTCAAAGGTCAAACACCTCTGGGGGTAAAGTAGTCATAGGTCACGCAAAGTTCTCACAATATGAGTCTTTTTTTAAGCGCTCTAAACACACACACACACACACTAATACACACACACGAAATCTCTCTCTCTCTCTCTCTCTCTAACACACAAGGACACTAATACATACACACGAAATCTCTCTCTCACACACACACACAAGGACACTAATACATACACACGAAATCTCTCTCTCTCTCTCTCTCTCTCTCTCTCTCTCTCTCTCTCTCTCTCATACACACACAAGGACACTAATACATACACACGAAATCTCTCTCTCACACACACACACAAGGACACTAATACATACACACGAAATCTCTCTCTCTCTCTCTCTCTCTCTCTCTCTCTCTCTCATACACACACAAGGACACTAATACATACACACGAAATCTCTCTCTCTCTCTCTCTCTCTCTCTCTCTCACATACACACACAAGGACACTAATACATGCACACGAAATTCTCTCTCTCTCTCTCTCTCTCTCTCTCTCTCTCTCTCTCTTACACACACAAGGACACTAATACATACACACGAAATCTCTCTCTCTCTCTCTCTCTCTCTCTCTCTCTCTCTCACACACACACACACACACAAGGACACTAATACATACACACGAAATCTCTCTCTCTCTCTCTCTCTCTCTCTCTCTCTCTCTCTCTCTCTCTCTCATACACACACAAGGACACTAATACATACACACGAAATCTCTCTCTCTCTCTCTCTCTCTCTCTCTCTCTCTCTCTCTCTCTCTCTCTCTCTCTCTTACACAAAGGACACTAATACATACACACGAAATCTCTCTCTCTCTCTCTCTCTCTCTCTCTCTCTCTCTCTCTCTCTCTCTCTCTCACACACACACACACACACACACACACAAGGACACTAATACATACACACGAAATCTCTCTCTCTCTCTCTCTTACACAAAGGACACTAATACATACACACGAAATCTCTCTCTCTCTCTCTCTCTCTCTCTCTCTCTCTCTCTCTCTCTCTCTCTCTCTCTCTCTCTCACACACACACACACACACACACACACACAGACACTAATACATACACACGAAATCTCTCTCTCTCTCTCATACACACACAAGGACACTAATACATACACACGAAATCTCTCTCTCTCTCTCTCACGCACACAATTACCCCCCCTCTCTCTCACTCATTCACATACACACAATTATCCCCCAACACAAACTCTCTCTTTCTCTCACACACTCACTCACTCGACTGGAAAATTCCACAAGAATCAGTTGTCCTTATTTTTGTCCTCCCGTATTTTGTCCTCCATTTGCTTCTAAAAACTCTTAATCTTACAAAAAAAAATACAAACCTTCCTCTACTATATATCTCACACATTATCAAAAAAAATATAGACTATAAATCCTCTCTATATACATTTCTACAGGGGGATGTACCGGGTCAATAAATATATATAGAAATATAGTAAAAAAAAATGTAAAGGTTTGACTATCGTTTGGGCAAGCAGCGCCTGGCAAGGTCGGTTATAATATGAAAAATTCATAAATTGAGACTTTGAAGCGGACCAATCGGCTGGCCGGAACTTCCCCAGCTCCGCCCACCCCCTTTTGTCTTAGCCAATCACGGCTAATTTTTACGGTGGTTGCAGACGGAGCCAAGGCACTGACTCCCTCCCTCCCCCTCCCCCTCCCCCAGGCCGGCCAGGCATACCAACCTCGCCGGGCGGCGGGCCGTGTTATTTTCATTCCCCAGTTTCGCCGTGAGCGTTTAAACAAACACCATAATAGTTAATATAAGAATAAATAAGAGTAATACAGCTTAATATCCTTGTTCGTGGCGAGATAGGGGATTAATAAGACGCAGGGGGTGGGTTGGTGTGGTTGGTAGTGTAAGCCGTGAGTCTCTCTCTCTCTCTCTCTCTCTCTCTCTCTCTCTCTCTCTCTCTCTCTCTCTCTCTCCCGCCACCCCCAGACCCACCACCACCGTCGCCCACCCCTTACCCCCAGATAAAGAGAGAGAGAGAGAGAGAGAGAGAGAGAGAGAGAGAGAGAGAGAGAGAGAGAGAGAGAGAGACCGGCCACCATACACGGAGCGAAGATGGAAGGTCGCGCTATCGCCCCACTCCATCACCATTCACCATAATTTCTTCCCATGACGATTAATGGGAAGGGTGTGTGTGTGTGTGTGTTTACATAATGTATATAGTCGCCATGTTTATGACAATATGTCTTCGGGAATGTATATATATATATATATATATATATATATCAAACGCTATTGACGAAGGCGATGAAGAGATAAAGATGGATACGTAATTCTTTTTATGCATTTTCTAGGGCCCTAACCCCATTCCTCCTCCCCCCTCCCCCTCATCCCTCCTCGCGCTCCACGCAGTAGCAGGGAAATGATGGATGTCTCTGGAGTGAGTGGAGAGGGGGTGGGTGCTCTTCGTTGTAATTGTACTCCTTTCCATCCACTTGCCGTTGGCGCTTCTCGATAAGCCGTGAGTAAATGTGAATAAGAGCAAGGTTATTAGGTACAGTAGGGTTGAGGGTCAAGTCAACTGGGAGGTGAGTTTGAATGGAGAAAAACTGGAGGAAGTGAAGTGTTTTAGATATCTGGGAGTGGATCTGGCAGCGGATGGAACCATGGAAGCGGAAGTGGATCATAGGGTGGGGGAGGGGGCGAAAATTCTGGGGGCCTTGAAGAATGTGTGGAAGTCGAGAACATTATCTCGGAAAGCAAAAATGGGTATGTTTGAAGGAATAGTGGTTCCAACAATGTTATATGGTTGCGAGGCGTGGGCTATAGATAGGGTTGTGCAGAGGAAGGTGGATGTGTTGGAAATGAGATGTTTGAGGACAATATGTGGTGTGAGGTGGTTTGATCGAGTAAGTAATGAAAGAGTAAGAGAGATGTGTGGTAATAAAAAGTGTGGTTGAGAGAGCAGAAGAGGGTGTTTTGAAATGGTTTGGTCACATGGAGAGAATGAGTGAGGAAAGATTGACAAAGAGGATATATGTGTCGGAGATGGAGGGACGAAGGAGAGGTAGGAGACCAAATTGGAGGTGAAATTATGGTGTGCAAAAGGTTTTTGAGCGATCAGGGCTTGAACATACAGGAGGGTGAAAGGTGTGCAAGGAACAGAGTGAAATGGAACGATGTGGTACACCGGGGTCGACATGCTGTTAATGGATTGAACCAGGGCCTGTGAAGCGTCTGGGGTAGACCATGGAAAGTTTTGTGGGGCCTGGATGCGGAAAGGGAGCTGTGGTTTCGGTGCATTATACATGACAGCTAGAGACTGAGTGTGAACGAATGCGGCCATTCTGTCTGTTTTTCAGGCGCTACCTCGCTGATGCAGGGAGTGGCGAGGCTGTTTCCTGTGGAGTGGGGTGGCGCCGAGAGTGGACGAAGGCATGCAAGTAAATATGTACGTGGATATACATGTATATGTCTGTGTATATGTATGTGCATATGCTTATATGTAAATGTATCTATATGTACGTGTATGGACGTGTATGCATGTATGTGTGTATATGAGTGGATGGGTCTTTCTTCGTCTATTCCCTGGCGCTACTTCGCTGACGCGGGAAAAGGCGATCAAGTATTACAACAATAACAACAACGAGATAATACTAATACTAATAATAATAACAATAACAATAATAATAATAATATTACGACCACTACTACTATTTTTTTTATTATACTTTGTCGCTGTCTCCCGCGTTAGCGAGGTAGCGTAAGGAAACAGACGAAAGAATGGCCCAACCCACCCACATACACATGTATATACATACACGTCCACACACGCACATACATATACCTGTACATTTCAACGTATACATATATACATACACAGACATATACATATATACACATGTATATAATCCATACTTGCTGCCTTTATTCATTCCCGTCGTCACTCCGCTACACATGAAATGACAACTCCCTCCCCCAGCATGCACGCGAGGTAGCGCAAGGAAAAGACAGCAAAGGCCACATTCATTCACACTCAGTCTCTAGCTGTCATGTATAATACACCGAAACCACAGCTCCCTTTCCGCATCCAGGCCCCACAAAACTTTCCATGGTTTACCCCAGACGCTTCACATGCCCTGGTTCAATCCATTAACAGCATGTCGACCCCGGTATACCACATCGTTCCAATTCACTCTATTCCTTGCACGCCTTTCACCTTCCTGTATGTTCAGGCCTCGACCGCTCAAAATCTTTCACTCCATCCTTCCACCTCTAATTTGGTCTCCCACTTCTCCTCGTTCCCTCAAACTCTGTCAATCTTTCCTCACTCATTCTCTCCATGTGACCAAACCATATCAAAACACCTTCTTCTGCTCTCTTAACCACGCTCTTTTTATTTCCACACATCTCTCTTACCCTTACATTACTCACTCGATCAAACCACCTCACACCACATATTGTCCTCAAACATCTCATTTCCAACACATCCACCTTCCTCTGCACAACCCTATCTATAGCCCACGCCTCGCAACCATATAACATTGTTGGAACCACTATTCCTTCAAACATACCCATTTTTGCTCTCCGAGATAATGTTCTCGTCTTCCACACATTCTTCAACGCTCCCAGAACTTTCGCCCCCTCCCCCACCCTATGACTCCCTTCCGCTTCCATGGTTCCATCCGCTGCCAGATCCACTCCCAGATATCTAAAACACTTCACTTCCTCCAGTTTTTCTCCATTCAAACTTACCTCCCAGTTGACTTGTCCCTCAACCCTATTATGACGAAACAGCGTTGACCATTTGTTGGACAACAGTTTTGTAAACACGGTGTTCCACCACCACGATAACTGACATTTTCTCTTTTTCAATAAAAAAAAAAAAACGCGTAATAATGGTCAACCTTTATCTGTTTTTGTTATTTTTTGGGGTGTCATCTTACATCACTTTGGTAAACGCATTTCGCTAAATGTTTTCTTCTCTTTTATTTATCGCATAAATGACTGCTTTATGTTGGTATATCTCATTAATACCTTGGATAAATGACGTCACTGCTTTATTAACTTTGCTCGTATGTGAAATAATTATTATTTATCAGGTGGACTTTGGTTCATATTTATTGGTAAGTGGCAAAGGATCCATTTTACGTATGATTTCAGTTCTCTCTCTCTCTCCCTCTCTCTCTCTCTCTCTCTCTCTCTCTCTCTTTCTCATTCTCTTTCTTACTCTCTCTCACTTTCTCACCCACTCTCTCTCTCTCTCTCTCACTCACTCACTCTCACTTTCTGTCTCACTCTCTTAGTTTCTCATTCTTTCTTACTCTCTCTCTCTCTCTCTCTCTCTCTCTCTCTCTCTCTCTCTCTCTCTCTCACACACACACACACTCACTTTCTCTCTCTCTCACTCTCTTACTTTCTCATTCTTTCTTACTCTCTCTCTCTCTCTCTCTCTCTCTCTCTCTCTCTCTCTCTCTCTCTCTCTCTCTCTCTCTCTCACACACACACACTCACTTTCTCTCTCTCTCACTCTCTTACTTTCTCTCTCTCTCTCTCTCTCTCTCTCTCTCCGGGACATAATCGGATTCTCAAGTATTGGAGAAGGAAGCTTTTGAGACTTAAGAAGCAGCAAATCTCTTTTTTTCTTCTTAAACTCTTTTTTTTTTTTAACAAAAAAAAAAAAGAAAATACCGCTACTTGGTAATTAGTAACCCCTCCCCCCCCACCCCTCAACCCCCCCCCCCTCTATTTTCTCCCCTGTATACAATAATAACATCATAATTAAACAGGTAATTGACCTAGAATGAATAATATCATAATTCATTATCTATTTTCTTTTTTACGTAACGATGGTTCGGGATTATTCATTAAGGTTGTTAACGTCATTCAGGGGGGAGGGGGGGTAGGGGGGGAGGGGGGGGTAGTCTAGCTCTGCTGTAATTAGAATTTCAAGGAAAAAAATTATTTATATATAAAGAAAAAAAATTTGGATCTCTTTGCGTTTCCTGCTCACGTTCGAAACGCTTTCGTAACTGAACGCGTTCGAAACTCGTCCGTAACTGAAAGCGTTCGTAACGCTTTCGTAACTGAACGCGTTAGTAACGCTTTCGTAAGTGAACGCGTTCGAAACGCTTTCGTAACTGAACGCGTTCGAAACTCGTTCGTAACTGAACGCGTTCGAAACTCGTTCGTAACTGAACGCGTTCGAAGCATTTTCGTAACTGAACGCGTTCGTAACACTTTCGTAACTGAACGCGTTCGTGACACTTTCGTAACCGAACGCGTTCGTGACACTTTCGTAACTGAACGCGTTCGTAACTGAACGCGTTCGTAACTGAACGCGTTCGTGACACTTTCGTAACTGAACGCGTTCGAAACGCTTTCGTAACTGAACGCGTTCGAAACACTTTCGTAACTGAACGCGTTCGAAACGCTTTCGTAACTGAACGCGTTCGTAACGCTTTCGTAACTGAACGCGTTCGTAGCACTTTCGTAACTGAACGCGTTCGTGACACTTTCGTAACCGAACGCGTTCGTGACACTTTCGTAACCGAACGCGTTCGTAACACTTTCGTAACTGAACGCGTTCGTGACGCTTTCGTAACTGAACGCGTTCGTGACACTTTCGTAACTGAACGCGTTCGTAACGCTTTCGTAACCCGTTCGTCACGTTGCTTTGGGGGGGTGTGGGGGACCCACACCAGGAGATTCGTGCACTTAGTTCGTGCCAGACTGAGCCACACGTGTGGGATAAATAAATACACAAAGGTAAGAGAGTCTTGTAAAAAGAAGAAAAAGGATGTTAAAGAAAAAGGAAAATTTATTAAACGCCTTATCTTTTAAACACACACACATACATTCTATTTTCTCTATTGTACTTTGGCGCTGTCTCCCGCGTTAGCGAGGTAGCGCAAGGAAACAGACGAAAGAATGGCCCAACCCACCCACATACACATGTATATACATACACGTCCACACACGCACATATACATACCTATACATTTCAACGTATACATACATATACATACTTAGCCATATACCTATATACACATGTACATGTTCATACTTCCTGCCTTCATCCATTCCGTCGCCACCTCGTCACGCATGAAATGGCACCCCCTCTCCTCGCTCGTGCGCGAGGTAGCGCTAGGAAAGGACAACAAAGGCCACATTCATTCACACTCAGTCTCCAGCTGTCAGTGTAATGCACCGAAACCACAGCTCCCTTTCCACATCTAGGCCCCACAAAACTTTCCATGGTTTACCCCAGACGCTTCACATGTCCTGGTTCAATCCATTGACAGCACGTCGACCCCGGTATACCACATCGTTCCAATTCACTCTATTCCTTGCATGCCCTTTCAGTCTCCTGTATGTTCAGGCCCCGATCGCTCAAAAGCTTTTTCACTCCATCCTTCCACCTTCAGTTTAGTCTCCCACTTCTCTTCGTTCCCTTTACCTCTGACACATACATCCTCTTTGTCAATCTTTCCTCACTCATTCTCTCCATGTGACCAAACCATTTCAAAACACCTTCTTCTGCTCTCTCAACCACGCTCTTTTTATTTCCACACATCTCTCTTACCCTTTCATTACTTACTCGATCAAACCACCTCACACCACATATTGTCCTCAAACATCTCATTCCCAGCACATCCATCCTCCTCCGCACAACCCTATCTATAGCCCACACCTCGCAACCATACAACATTGTTGGAACCACTATTCCTTCAAACATACCCATTTTTGCTTTCCGAGATAATGTCCTCGACTTTCACATATTCTAACTTTTCCAAACCTCTCCTCCTCCTCCTCCTTCCTCCTCTTCCCCACATCCCCCTCTTTCTAATATTTCATTTTGGGATTACTCTCTTGTTTAAAGAACTTCTCACTCCAAGGGAGTCTACATTACCCTGCTACTGGATGTAGCGCAGCCTCAGGCTGTGTTCTAGGTTTAATGACATGTTTCTAGTACGTCATAAACATTGAGCCCATCTCTCGCTCTTAGACCAAAGGATCCATTCTAGTTTCTACTAAATCCTTTATCAATTATTCCACTTACAAGACAACATAATTATCATTTATATTCCACCCATTTCATAACCCACATTTGGTTATTGTTCTTTCAGTTTTCTCCTGAAGTTGATGAAGTAAATCTTTCATCTGCTTTCTCTTCTTTCTTTTGTTATGCTTTCTTCATTCGTGGATTTTTTTTTTTTAAATTCATTTTTCCTCATTTCTGGCATGTTTTCAACTGCTATATTTCAAAATATTAAAAGCGTTTTTAAATTCTTAACTTTCGCCCTCTCTCTCTCTCTCTCTCTCTCTCTCTCTCTCTCTCTCTCTCTCTCTCTCTCTCACTCTCTTTTCTGTATCTCTATCTATCTCTTGTGCTCGTTTCCAACAGGAAAGAATACTTCCCACGTATTCCCTGCGTGTCGTAGAAGGCGACTAAAAGGGGTGGGAGCGGGTGGCTGGAAATCCTCCCCTTTCTTGTTTTTTTTTTTAATTTTCCAAAAGAAGGAACAGAGAAGGGGGTCAGGTGAGGATATTCCCTCTAAGGCCCAGTTCTCTGTTCTTAACGCTACCTCGCTAACGCGGGAAATGGCAAATAGTATGAAAAAAAAAAAAAAAAAAAAATATATATATATATATATATTTCTTTTTTCTTTCGTACTATTCGCCATTTCCCGCATTAGCGAGGTAGCGTTATCAACAGAGGACTGGGCCTTAGAGGGAATATCCTCACCTGGCCCCCCTCTCTGTTCCTTCCTTTGGAAAATTAAAAAAAAAAAAAAAAAAAAAAACGAGAGGGGAGGATTTCCAGCCACCCGCTCCCTCCCCTTTTAGTCGCCTTCTACGACACGCAGGGAATACGTGGGAAGTATTCTTTCTCCCCTATCCCCAGGGATAAATATATATATATATATATATATATATATATATATATATATATATATATATATATCTTTCTTTTTCTTTTAAACTATTCGCCATTTCCCGCATTAGCGAGGTAGCGTTAAGAACAGAGGACTGGGCCTTTTTTGGAATATCCTCACCTGGCCCCCTCTGTTCCTTCTTTTGGAAAATTAAAAAAAAAAAAAAAAAAAAAAAAAAAAACGAGAGGGGAGGATTTCCAGCCCCCCGCTCCCTCCCCTTTTAGTCGCCTTCTACGACACGCAGGGAACACGTGGGAAGTATTCTTAATCCCCCATCCCCAGGGATAATATATATATATATATATATATATATATATATATATATATATATATATATATATATATATATATTATTCATTATACCTTACCGCCGTCTCCCGCGTCAGCGAGGTAGCGCAAGGAAACAGACGAGGAATGGCCCAACCCACCCACATATACATTTCATATATTCATATATACACATATACACATTCATACTCGCTGCCTTCATCCATTTCCGTCGCCACCTTCCTCCAGTGAGGTAGCGCCAGGAAAAGAAAAAAGGCCACATTCGTTCACACTCAGTCTAGCTGTATTTCTCTAACTTAATATATAAGTTATATATAAACTACTTAATATATAAACCATTATATCTACTTCGCCTTCTACCACCTATATCATTATCTTCCCTTTCCAATTTTCTTTAATTTTGGTTTATTAATGTTCTTTTAGTTTCATTTCTTTATATCAATCATTTCACACCTCTGCTTTCACCAATCATTTCGCACCTCTGCTTTCACCAATCATTTCGCACCTCTGCTTTCACCAATCACTTCATTTCGCACTTCTGCTTTCATGAACTCATGGACCAATCGTGTTTCAAACCCGTCTAACATCCTTCTGTCTATTCTCCTCAACTCAAGAAAGACTTCTGTCAATTTTTTTATAAACAATAAATAACCAATCATCTCTGTCTTCACGACCCCCATACCATGACGCAAACAGCCTCGTTATGTAGTTATCTATACAGAACAATCTCACACTCATATGTTCCATTATTTCACAATAGATGATAGCGATTATGTGACTTGTTTACTCTCCGATGGGATGGGATGGGATGGGATGGTTGGGATGGGATGGGATGGGTTGGTTGGGTTGGGATGGGATGGGTTGGGATGGGTTGGTTGGGTTGGGATGGGATGGGATGGGTTGGTGTTGGGATGGGTTGGTGTTGGGATGGGTTGGTTGGGTTGGGATGGGATGGGTTGGTGTTGGGATGGGTTGGGTTGGGTTGGGATGGGATGGGACGGAACGGGGATGGGTTGGGATGGGATGGGTTGCGTTGCGTTGGAATGGGTTCGGCTAGGGTTCTACTCGAACCCAACCTAACCTAATGAGCTAAGCTAACATAGCCCATTCTAACCTAACCTAACCTAACCTAATCTAACCTAACCTAATGAGCTAAGCTAACACAGCCCATTCTAACCTAACCTAACCTAACCTAATGAGCTAAGCAAACACAGCCCATTCTAACCTAACCTAACCTAACCTAACCTAATGAGCTAAGCTAACACAGCCCATTCTAACCTAACCTAACCTAACCTAATGAGCTAAGCTAACACAGCCCATTCTAACCTAACCTAACCTAACCTAACCTAACCTAACCTAACACAGCACTCTGATAAACAGGGGGTTGCCCGCTTATCTCTTCCTATGCTAGAGGATATGTTCCTTGGCTCTGTTACTCCGTTTCCTCCACTGATTTTGGAGGGGCAATGCAGCTTTTTCCAGCTGTGTTCCTAAGAAGAAAAAGAATGAAAGAATAAGAAGAAAAAGGAAATAAGAAGAATGGAAGAAGAATGAAAGAAAAAGAAGAAGAAATAGGAAAGAAGAAGAATGGAAGAAGAAGAAGAGAAGAAGAAGAAGAAAAAGGAAAGAAGAAGAATGGAAGAAGAAGAATGAAAGAAGAAGAAAGAAGAAAAAGAAGAGAAGAAGAAGAAGAAGAAGAAAAAGAAGAAAACGGAAAGAAGAAGAATGGAAGAAGAAGAATGAAAGAAGAAGAAGAAGGAAAGAAGAAGAATGGAAGAAGAAGAAGAGAAAGAAAAAGGAAAGAAGAAGAATGGAAGAAGAATGAAAGAAGAAGAATGAAAGAAGAAAAAGAAGAGAAGAAGAAGAAGAAGAAGAAGAAGAAAAAGAAAAAGGAAAGAAGAAGAGTGGAAGAAGAAGAATGAAAGAAGAAAAAGAAGAAGAAGAAGAAGAAGAAGAAGAAGAAGAAGAAGAAGAAGAAGAAGAGGAGGAAGAAAATGACAAACGAGAACCAGCTGAACACAACACCAGACCCATCATAACTACACTGTTATTCAATCAGGTAATTTACCTGTTCTGGACACGGACTACGTCCCTCGAGGGGGGGGATTCGAACCTATACTCCCGAGATGGAATACCCAGTCAGTCACCTCACATTACGAGACACTGGGAAACGCGGGTTCGAACCCTGCGCGGGATTTGTAAGTCTCTGAAAGTAATCAAGTTCTCAAAAACACTGTCACTCGCTACCATTTCTGCCAAAGGGTCTCTCTTCACCACTCACCAACACTACCATCACCACCATTTTCCCCCTCACCACCACCACCATCTTACCTCCCTACCACTACACCTCCTCCATCACACCCATTACTCTACCCTCTCCTACCCATCACCACCCATAACTCACCTCTCACCTCCATCACCCCCATTCACTCCCCTCCACTCATCCACCCACATATCCTACCCTTCCCTCCCATCACCACCATACCTACCATCCCCTCCCATCACCCCCCCATACTCTACCCTCTCCCTCCATCACACCCATTACTCTACCTCTCCCTCCATCACACCAATTACTTACCTCCCACCCACCATCTTACCCCCTTCAACCATCCCATTCACACCCATCCTAACCTCTCCCTCCCTCACCACCATTACGTCTACCCTCCCTCCCATACCACCTTACTTACCTCTCCCTCCCATCACCATCCATTACTCTCCTCTCCCTCCATCACCACCCATTACTCTACCTTCCCTCCCATCACCACCATACTCTACCTCCCTCCCATCCTACCACTACTCTACCTCCCTCAACCCCCACTCCCCTACCTCATCACCACCCAAATTTCTCTACCCCTCCCTCCCATCACACCCATACTTAAACCCCTCCCCCCATCCCACCCCCTACTCTCCTCTCCCTCCCATTTACCACCCATTACTTACCCCCATCACCACCATTACTTCCCTCCATCACCCCCATTTCTTACCCCTCCCTCCTCACCACCCATTACTCTACCTCTCCCTTCCATCCCACCATTACTCTCCCTCCCATCACCACCTATTACTCTCCCCCCATCACCACCCATTACTTACCTCTCCCCCCCATCACCACCATTTTCTCTACTCTCCTCCCATCACCCCCTTAGTCTACCCCTCCTTTCCCCTTTACCAACCCCTTACTTACCTCTCCCTCCCATCACCACCAAAACTCTACTCTCCCTCCCTCATACCCCTACTCTACTCCATCACACCCCCTACTTACCTCCCATCACCACCCCTTTCTCTACCTCTCCCTCCCATCACCACCCACTACTCTACCTCTCCCTCCCATCACCACCCACTACTCTACCTCTCCCTCCCATCACCACCCATTACTCTACCTCCCATCACCACCCATTACTCTCCCTCCCATCACCACCCATTACTCTACCTCTCCCTCCCATCACCACCCATTACTCTACCTCTCCCTCCCATCACCACCCATTACTCTCCCTCCCATCACCACCTATTACTCTCCCTCCCATCACCACCCATTACTCTACCTCTCCCTCCCATCACCACCCATTACTCTACCTCTCCCTCCCATCACCACCCATTAGTCTACCTCTCCCTCCCATCACCACCCACTACTCTACCTCTCCCTCCCATCACCACCCACTACTCTACCTCTCCCTCCCATCACCACCCATTACTCTACCTCTCCCTCCCATCACCACCCATTACTCTACCTCTCCCTCCCATCACCACCCATTACTCTACCTCTCCCTCCCATCACCACCCATTACTCTACCTCTCCCTCCCATCACCACCCATTACTCTACCTCTCCCTCCCATCACCACCCATTACTCTACCTCTCCCTCCCATCACCACCCATTACTCTACCTCTCCCTCCCATCACCACCCATTACTCTACCTCTCCCTCCCATCACCACCCCTCCCTACCCTACCTCTCCCTCCCCTCAAAACCGACCCCCCTCACCAACCCTCACTCACGCACCTTCCGACGATCCCCCTCTCCCCTCCTTTTACCCCCTTCCCTACCATTCCCCCTTACCTCCCCTTTTTCATCCCCGTAGGGTAAGTATGCCTCCCACGTTCCAGTTACCAAGAGAAGGTTAAGTAACTCGCTGAATTAGATTAAAACCTGCACAGAGAAGCAACAGCATAGACGGGAAGGGAAATGGGGGAGGGGAGATGGCGCCCGGGGGGCCGGCGACGGCGGACGGACCCCCCCCCCCCCCCCACCCACCCAACCCCTTCACATCCCCCTCTCCCCCCCTTCACCGCTAACTAGCCAGGGAGAATGCAAAATAATGAATGAAGATGAAAGTACAGGCGGGAGAGGGGAAGGGGGAGGGAGAGAGAGAGAGAGAGAGAGAGAGAGAGAGAGAGAGAGAGAGAGAGAGAGAGAAGGAGGGAGAGGGGAAGTGGGTGTGTTTGGTTGGGAGAGAGAGAGAGAGAGAGAGAGAGAGAGAGAGAGAGAGAGAGAGAGAGAGAGAGAGAGAGAGAGAGAGAGAGAGAGAGAAACACAAGGAGGGAGAGGGGGGAAGTGGGTGTGTTTGGCTGAGAGAGAGAGAGAGAGAGAGAGAGAGAGAGAGAGAGAGAGAGAGAGAGAGAGAGAGAGGACACAAGGAGGGAGAAGGGAAAGTGGGTGTGTTTGGCTGAGAGAGAGAGAGAGAGAGAGAGAGAGAGAGAGAGAGAGAGAGAGAGAGAGAGAGAGGGAAGGGGGTACACAATCGGGCCCGTAACCGAATCATTCCGTCATAGTGATCAGCCCTCCCCAAAACACTTTGTCGCAAGTAAATTAAATCCAGATGGGAAGCCCTTATCAATGTGTATGGCTCAGTAGCCCCAACCTAGACTTCAAAGACATTACAGCGGCCCGGGCCGGGCCGGGCCCTCCCTGTGTGTGTGTGTGTGTGTGTGTGTGTGTGTGTGTGTGTGTGTGGGTGGGTGGGTTCTCTCCTTTTTCTATATTCATTGTCGATATCATTTTTTCCCTTTTTTTTTTTTTTTTTACCCCAAGAGACATTTTCTTTAAGGGTTGAGGAAGGAATTATCTGTTCAAAACAGAATCTCTGGGATGGACGAGCCTCGTCTCAATGTGTATATACACACACACACACACTCACAAAGAGGCACAAAGACGCACCATAATTACTTTTACCTCCTCTTTAAATATCATTTTTTTTTTTCTTTTTAATCTTGTGTGTTCTCTTATCATCAAGGCCGATGTAATTAGTCATTATGAAACTCACTAAGGGGCAAATGACGTTTGTGTGGGGGGGGGGAGGGGAGGATGTGTGATAGGTGAGCGATATGCATTAATGGTTGACATGGTTATAGCCTTAGAGAGTCTGGATAGAAAGGGAAATGTATGATGGTTGACATGGGTATAGCCTTAGAGAGTCTGGATAGAAAGGGAAATGTATGATGGTTGACATGGGTATAGCCTTAGAGAGTCTGGATAGAAAGGGAAATGTATGATGGTTGACATGGGTATAGCCTTAGAGAGTCCGGACAGAAAGGGAAATGTATGATGGTTGACATGGGTATAGCCTTAGAGAGTCTGGATAGAAAGGGAAATGTATGATGGTTGACATGGGTATAGCCTTAGAGAGTCTGGATAGAAAGGGAAATGTATGATGGTTGACATGGGTATAGCCTTAGAGTCTGGACAGAAAGGGAAATGTATGATGGTTGACATGGGTATAGCATAATAGAGTCTGGACAGAAAGGGAAATGTATGATGGTTGATATGGGTATAGCCTCAGAGTCTGGACAGAAAGGGGAATGTATGATGGTTGACATGGGTATGTCCTTAGAGAGTCTGGATAGAAAGGGAAATGTATGATGGTTGACATGGGTATAGCCTTAGAGAGTCCGGACAGAAAGGGAAATGTATGATGGTTGATATGGGTATAGCCTTAAGAGAGTTTGGACAGAAAGGGAAATGTATGATGGTTGACATGAGTATATCCTTAGAGTCTGGATAGAAAGGGAAATGTATAATGGTTGACATGGGTATAGGATAATAGAGTCTGGACAGAAAGGGAAATGTATGGGGGAGAAGCGAGATGAAGCTGAAATGTAAACCCTCCATTAGATAGTCAAAAAAAATCTTTGGGATATTTACAGGATGATGTAAAACAGTCAAAACTTATTTTTTTTTTCTTTTTTAGAAATTTACGAGATGATGTAAAAGTATTTACTCCAACATATGAAAATGAACCACTTTGATCAAACTGTAGCTGATGAAGATATTCTGTACCTGGCCTTCACAACACCGTAAACTTCATCATTAATGTAATTGCCTGTAACCACGATGATACATAACTTCCCTTTATGTACTTCTCTACTGCCTATATGCATGTATTACCACTATAACTTTGCCCTCAATAGTGTTACTCTATTCCATACAATTATGTGCTGGCCGTACACATAATGTGTACCTCTATGTATCAAATACATACGGTTGTCAGTCCAAATACAGGTATATATATATATATATATATATATATATATATATAATATATATATATATATATATATATATATATATATATATATATATATATATATATATATATCTTGTCCATATATGTGCCTATATCTACCCACTGAATAGACGAAGCCCTCACTTCACCTATGCACCTTGCCTATATTCAATCAACTCTTTACACTTTAAGTTTGTCAATTGCCCGTAGTGTCTTACCCACGTCACAAGCTGTGGTGCGGGTAGATGCCAGAATCAGAGTAGATAACCCTATCTCTACATATGGAACGAAGGACTCAATGTCACTCCAGGACTGGAAAAAACTATATTAACTTTGGACTATATACATGTATGCAGGAGAGTGAAAGGCGTGCATGGGAAGAGTGAATTGGAACAATGTGATATACAAGGGTCGACGTACTGTCAATAGATTGAACCAGGGAATATGAAGTTGCCGGGGTAAACCATGGAAAGGTCTGTGGGGCCTGGATGTAGATAGGGAGCTGTGGTTTCGGTGCATCACAAATGACGGCCAGAGAATGGATGTGAGCGGATGCAGCATTTCTTTCGTCTGTTTCTAGCACTACCATGCTTACTTGGAAAACGGCAATCAAGTTTGGGAGAAAAAAATACATATATACATATTCGCCATTTTCCTGCGTTAGCGAGGTAGCGTCAAGAACAGATGACAGAGCCTTACAGAGAAAAATCTTCACTCAGCCCTCTTCTCTATAACTGCATTTGTTTTTTTTATTCCAGAGTTTCTTTCACCTATAGATTTCCGTGACTAATCTCCAGTTGGATGATACGCACGCTGGGGTCTTCCTTCCTTCCTTCCCTCGTGACCCATCCTTATCACTTTACATTCGCCGGGACTGAACGCCTCCTGCAACCAGCGAAGGAGTCTGCCTAGGTCCCCTTGTAATCTAATGCCGTCCCTCACCTTTCCTCGTTCCTTTCATTACTCCCATCCTAACAGCCTCATCTCCGTACCAGGTGAATTACTGGAGTGGATGATCAAATACGAATACAACTGCCAAAGTTTCAGAAAAATGACAAATCGATGTGGATTTGAAAATATATACAAATTCACATTCAAACAATGGAATAAATAGACATTTTTTTCAAAACATATGTAGATGATAATTTGGAAATGCAAAGAAAAAAGTCTTAGAAGTTATACATTTTAAAAAAAAATATTTATGTATATCCTCCACAAAATACCTACAAAAACGACAGCTTAAATCCTAAGCTTACGGCACCGCGAATCCAAGCTTTCGTAAGCGTAAAGAACACCGCCTCCCGGATAGGGAAACAACGAACGGCATCGAATGGGGATGGAGCGTGGGGCTCGACCACACGTGACAAGTGGCGTGGCACAGGGATCAGCTTCCCGTGACCCATACTGTTCATCAGATAGAACCGATGATCCGCAGGCATGACTCACGCCTGAAGCATCTTAACCCATTTTTTCCAAAGGGGTCGGCGAAAACTCGGACGTCCGAACCCGTCAGTCGATGGGGGGGACTTTGGACGGTATGATGGCGTGATGGTCAAGAGCCACGAACAGCGGACCCATAGCTTAGACACAGGGAAAGGAAAGTATTTGTCGAGACAAATGTGATCAGAAATATGAACTGTTATCATTAGAAGAAGGAGAGAGAGAGAGAGAGAGAGAGAGAGAGAGAGAGAGAGAGAGAGAGAGAGAGAGAGAGAGAGAGAGGAGAGACTCTGAAGTGATTACACGAAGACTTTAAGTACAGATAATAATACCGTCTTACATACTTATATTTACCTTCTTACATACTCACTTACATTTACCTACTTACATACTTATGTTTAGATACATACTTATATTCCACATATAGTTATAATGACTGTCACACAATAAATCTACAATACTCACTCCTCTTAATGCCTTGGCTCAGACGTCACTTGGAATATACTGTTAAATTCTGGTCACCAAACTTGATCAGTGGACCAAGGAATACTGGAACGAATTCAGAGAAAAACAACAAAACTCAACACATTGTTCAAATACGAGCCTTGTGACGAAACGATATGATTATACATATATTCATATATATATATATATATATATATATATATATATATATATATATATATATATATATATATATATATATATATATATATATGAATCATTCTCTCTAATGTTAACTTTGAAATAGAAAATCATTTTGACAAGATAACATAAAAAAAATGTCTCTTCACATCGGACAGAAGATTGAACTTCAAGAAATATGGAAATGAATATTAGAAAATGGGGAAAAAAATTTATCAAAAAATGGGAAGTAGGGGAAAAACTTTTTTTTTTTATTAAATAATGGAAAGTGGTTATTTTTTTCTCAGCTGTTCTACAGTTGTAGAACATGTGAACAGATTACAGCCTGGTGTTGTTTATGTGTAAACAATCAATATCTATCAAAGCAACAGCTGAATTGCTTCCTAAATCCGATATACCTTTATATATTTATATCTATTTATCATATACACAAGGGTAAGAGACGGGGCGACATGACTTGTCAAATCTCTTCCTCCCTCACCGTGACATGCAAATAATAATCACACACACACACACACACACACACACACATGACACACACGCACACACACACACACACACACACACACACACACACACACACTCACACACACACACACATATTCACACACAAACACACACACGCACGCACTCGCACGCACTCACACACACACACACACACACACACACACACACACATTCACAAGCATGCACACACATCACACACACACACACACACACACACAAACAACATACACACACACACACACAAACACACACTCACGTTTCATGACGTACTCTACCACACTTACACACACACACACACACACACATTCACATACGCACACACACACACACACACACACACACACACACACACACACATACACACACATACAAACATACACACACACTCACACGAACACACACTCACGTTTCATGACGTACTCTACCACACTTACACACACACACACACACACACACACACACACACACACACACACACACACACACACATTCACATACGCATAGACACACACACACACACACACACACACACACACACACACACACACACACACAAACACGTTTCATGAAGTACTCTACCACACTTACAAACAAGAACAGCATTCACTGTGGTAGACACACCCCCCCCCCAACACCACCACGTACACCACAACAAGACACACTCACTCCACTCGTCCCTTTCACCTCATCACACACCTTAACCGGAAGATGAAACCCTGTGAGGACACACTGGGACATACTACGACATTAGATATTGAGACATTAGAAGGATATTAGATATTGAGATATTACTAGAATATTAGATATTGAGATATTAGAAGGATGTTAGATATTGAGATATTACTAGAATATTAGATATTGAGATATTAGAAGGATATTGGATATTGAGATATTACTAGAATATTAGATATTGAGACATAAGAAGGATATTGGATATTGAGATATTACTAGAATATTAGATATTGAGATATTAGAAGGATGTTATATATTGAGGTATTACTAGATTAGATACTATAATATTAGATATAACTAGAATGTTAGATATTGAGATATAACTAGAGTGTTAGATATTGAGATATTAGATATCAAGATATTAGATGGATATTAGATCACTAGAATATTAGATTTTGAGATATTACTAGAATATTAGATACTGAGGTATCACTAGAATGTTAGATATTGAGATATTAGAAGGATATTAGATATCAAGATATTAGGATAGTAGATATTGAGACATTACTAGCGTATTAGATATTGGGATATCAGAAGTGGAAAATAAAATAACTGAAGGGTCATTAGATGTGGGAAGCCATTTGGCTGGAAATACATAGTTGAAGTGTTACAAGACTGAGTGGCCATGTTGGTAACTGGTTACCCAATCATACAAGAGTTTACGATGAGGGTCAGTGTGTGTGTGTGTGTGTGTGTGTGTGTGTGTGTGTGTGTGTGTGTGTGTTTTCCTGTCTATTTGTGTCTAAAGCGTTGGTATATACGTGTGTGCGTATGTAGATAGACAAACAGACACATAAATAAATAGGTAGATATATACATATATATATATACATATATATATATATATATATATATATATTTTTTTTTTTTTTTTTTTTTTTTATACTTTGTCGCTGTCTCCCGCGTTTGCGAGGTAGCGCGAGGAAACAGACGAAAGAAATGGCCCAACCCCCATACACACGTACATACACACGTCCACACACGCAAATATACATACCTACACAGCTTTCCATGGTTTACCCCAGACGCTTCACATGCCTTGATTCAATCCACTGACAGCACGTCAACCCCTGTATACCACATCGCTCCAATTCACTCTATTCCTTGCCCTCCTTTCACCCTCCTGCATGTTCAGGCCCCGATCACACAAAATCTTTTTCACTCCATCTTTCCACCTCCAATTTGGTCTCCCTCTTCTCCTCGTTCCCTCCACCTCCGACACATATATCCTCTTGGTCAATCTTTCCTCACTCATTCTCTCCATGTGCCCAAACCATTTCAAAACACCCTCTTCTGCTCTCTCAACCACGCTCTTTTTATTTCCACACATCTCTCTTACCCTTACGTTACTTACTCGATCAAACCACCTCACACCACACATTGTCCTCAAACATCTCATTTCCAGCACATCCATCCTCCTGCGCACAACTCTATCCATAGCCCACGCCTCGCAACCATACAACATTGTTGGAACCACTATTCCTTCAAACATACCCATTTTTGCTTTCCGAGATAATGTTCTCGACTTCCACACATTTTTCAAGGCTCCCAAAATTTTCGCCCCCTCCCCCACCCTATGATCCACTTCCGCTTCCATGGTTCCATCCGCTGACAGATCCACTCCCAGATATCTAAAACACTTCACTTCCTCCAGTTTTTCTCCATTCAAACTCACCTCCCAATTGACTTGACCCTCAACCCTACTGTACCTAATAACCTTGCTCTTATTCACATTTACTCTTAACTTTCTTCTTCCACACACTTTACCAAACTCAGTCACCAGCTTCTGCAGTTTCTCACATGAATCAGCCACCAGCGCTGTATCATCAGCGAACAACAACTGACTCACTTCCCAAGCTCTCTCATCCCCAACAGACTTCATACTTGCCCCTCTTTCCAGGACTCTTGCATTTACCTCCCTAACAACCCCATCCATAAACAAATTAAACAACCATGGAGACATCACACACCCCTGCCGCAAACCTACATTCACTGAGAACCAATCACTTTCCTCTCTTCCTACACGTACACATGCCTTACATCCTCGATAAAAACTTTTCACTGCTTCTAACAACTTGCCTCCCACACCATATATTCTTAATACCTTCCACAGAGCATCTCTATCAACTCTATCATATGCCTTCTCCAGATCCATAAATGCTACATACAAATCCATTTGCTTTTCTAAGTATTTCTCACATACATTCTTCAAAGCAAACACCTGATCCACACATCCTCTACCACTTCTGAAACCGCACTGCTCTTCCCCAATCTGATGCTCTGTACATGCCTTCACCCTCTCAATCAATACCCTCCCATATAGTTTACCAGGAATACTCAACAAACTTATACCTCTGTAATTTGAGCACTCACTCTTATCCCCTTTGCCTTTGTACAATGGCACTATGCACGCATTCCGCCAATCCTCAGGCACCTCACCATGAGTCATACATACATTAAATAACCTTACCAACCAGTCAACAATACAGTCACCCCCTTTTTTAATAAATTCCACTGCAATACCATCCAAACCTGCTGCCTTGCCGGCTTTCATCTTCCGCAAAGCTTTTACTACCTCTTCTCTGTTTACCAAATCATTTTCCCTAACCCTCTCACTTTGCACACCACCTCGACCAAAACACCCTATATCTGCCACTCTGTCATCAGACACATTCAACAAACCTTCAAAATACTCATTCCATCTCCTTCTCACATCACCACTACTTGTTATCACCTCCCCATTTACGCCCTTCACTGAAGTTCCCATTTGCTCCCTTGTCTTACGCACCCTATTTACCTCCTTCCAGAACATCTTTTTATTCTCCCTAAAATTTACTGATAGTCTCTCACCCCAACTCTCATTTGCCCTTTTTTTCACCTCTTGCACCTTTCTCTTGACCTCCTGTCTCTTTCTTTTATACTTCTCCCACTCAATTGCATTTTTTCCCTGCAAAAATCGTCCAAATGCCTCTCTCTTCTCTTTCACTAATACTCTTACTTCTTCATCCCACCACTCACTACCCTTTCTAAACAGCCCACCTCCCACTCTTCTCATGCCACAAGCATCTTTTGCGCAATCCATCACTGATTCCCTAAATACATCCCATTCCTCCCCCACTCCCCTTACTTCCATTGTTCTCACCTTTTTCCATTCTGTACACAGTCTCTCCTGGTACTTCCCCACACAGGTCTCCTTCCCAAGCTCACTTACTCTCACCACCTTCTTCACCCCAACATTCACTCCTCTTTTCTGAAAACCCATACTAATCTTCACCTTAGCCTCCACTATATATATATATATATATATATATATATATATATATATATATATATATATATATATATATATAGAGAGAGAGAGAGAGAGAGAGAGAGAGAGAGAGAGAGAGAGAGGTATATGCGGGTATGTAGGCGTCCGTGTGTGTGTGTGTGTGTGTGTGTGTGTGTGTGTGTGTGTGTGTGTGTGTGTGTGTGATGATGACGGGTATGTGGGTGGATGAAGGAGCGTGTTGACGGTACGTTAGGTCGACCCACCCGTAACGTTCAGGGAACATCCGGTACTTAACCACGGAAATGCTGATACATTGGAATGTGGGAGCCAGGCGGAGGCGTGACGACCAGGGGCGGGTGGTGTGTGACGGCTGGGTGTGGTATGTGATGACCTGATGTGGTATGTGATGATTGGGTGTGGTATGTGATGACCTGATGTGGTATGTGATGATTGGGTGTGGTATGTGATGACCTGATGTGGTATGTGATGGCTAACCACAGTCTATGACGACTTTCATTTCACCCTGTATCATATTCAACTAGATGACGATCCTCCACAATGACCCTCCTCAATCATGCCATATTTCTATGAGTCCACGGGGGAAATGAAACACGATAAGTTGCCGAGTGCACTTTCGTGTAATAATCACATCATCAGGGGAGACACAAGAGAGAAATATAACAAAGTCAGCTGATATACAACGAAGAGACGTAGGTAGGACGCTATTCAAGGGCTCTGGTGTTACCCAAGATCTCTTTCCAGAGTCCTTCGTAGCTCAAGGCTGCGCTACTTCCAGTGGCAGGGAAATGCGAACTCCTTTGGAGTGAGAAGCTCTTTGACGAAGACTATATTCCCAGTGATACAACCTCGCCAAAGGTGACTTCTCACTGGCGGTGTAACCTCAAGCAGGCAGAGCCCGGTAGTGAAAGGGCAAGAGAGATGTGAGGTAAGAAAAAGAGTGTGGTTGAGAGAGCAGAAGAGGGTGTTTTGAAATGGTTTGGTCACATGGAGAGAATGAGTGAGGAAAGATTGACCAAGAGGATATATATGTCAGAGGTGCAGGGAACGAGGAGAAGTCGGAGACCAAATTGGAGGTGGAATGATGGAGTGAAAAAGATTTTGAGCATCGGGGTCTGAACATACAGGAGGGTAAGAGGCGTGCAAGGAATAGAGTGATTTAGAACGGTGTGGTATACTGGGGTCGACGTACTGTTATTGGACTGAATCAGGGCATGTGAAGCGTCTGGGGTAAACCATGGAAAGGTCTGTGGGGCCTGGATGTGGATAGGGAGCTGTGGTTTCGGTGCATTACACATTGACAGCTTGTGTATAGATGTGAGCGGATGTGACCCTTCTTCGTCTGTTTACTGACGCCTCCTCAACGACGCGGGAAACGGCGATCAAATATTAATATATGTATATGTTACCACAAAAGTGCTTCATACATAAGAGCCAGTCCTCGTAACCCAATTTCCTTCGCTGGAAACATCGAGGGACCCCAATGGCTCTTCCCATTTTCTACCCCATAACAAAACAACCTTACGAACTTCCATTACCCATTCCCCCATCTCTTCTTCACAGGCAACATCACCAAACCAAATTCAACCCCCCACCCATTCCCCATCAGTCAAATCTAATCTCAAATAAAAATAAGAAAATGTAGAAGTCTACCATCATCATCTTATAAAAATCGCGTTTTTACTGGGATATATATATATATATATATATATATATATATATATATATATATATATATATATATATCCCGGAGCGTCTTTATAACTCAACACATCTGTTATTATTTCCTCCTCTTCCTGTTTTTTATTACCTACAACTTCTCCTCTTACTCAGTCTCTTCTTTCTTGTTTACCTTCTTTCTCTTCTTCCTCTCCTCTCACGCACTCTTCTTTCTTTCCTTCTTTCCCTCCTCCTTCTTCTTCTCTCACTCACTCTTCTGTCCCTTTCTTTTCCTCCTTCTTCTCCTCTCACTCACTCTTCTTTCTCCCCTTCTTTCCCTCCTCCTCCTCCTTCTTCTCTCACTCAATCTTCTTTCTTCCCTTCTTTCACTCCTCCTCCTCCTCCTTCTTCTCTCACTCACTCACTCACTCTTTCTTCCCTTCTTTCCCTCCTCCTTCTTCTTCTCCTCTCACTCACTCTTCTTTCTTCCCTTCTTTCCCTCCTCCTCCTCCTTCTCTCACTCACTCTTCTTTCTTCTTCTTTTTTTTCACCTTCTTTCCCCTAGATGAATTCCATTACTGGCGTCCCGGTCTGGCGAATAAATAACCAATTACTCTGCCAATTCTGCGCTGCTGAACACAGTGCGCCGCTGTAGACTTGTCTATTTGCGATGCTTTTGTCTTCGTCGGAGAGAGAGAGAGAGAGAGAGAGAGAGAGTCTCTCCCTCCCTCTCCCTCTCTCTCTCTCTCTCGCTGGGCCGGACCAGGCCTGGCCCTGTGCGACGGCGCCTCTCCATCTACACCGGCGGAGGTTCTCAAGGATCCCGCGTTAATTACCAGACGTGACAATAACGCGGGACCGCTCAGTCGTGTCGTTATTCTCTTGTTTTTGGCACGGTGTGGGGGGGGGGGGGGGGGGGAGGGGGGTAGGCTAGGTGGAGCATCAACACCACTAGCCCGCCCGCCCGCCCACCTCCGCCCGCGCTTTCCCGCAAGCGTCACACTTCAAACTTGGGTTTCCCGCAGTCTCCCTTTGTTGATCGTCGTTCGCCAAGTGATGTCCACAGGGAAAATCTGTATCGCCAACGAACGAACGAACACACGAACGCACGCCTACCCACCCATCCACCCCCGTCCGTCCGTCCGTCCCTCCCATAACCCACTCTCCCCCCCCCCCCTTCCCGGTCCTCCTTTTCCCTCTTCTTCCTTTCTTTTCCCTCTTCCTCCTTTCTCTTCCCTCTTCCTACTTTCTCTTCCCTCTTCCTCCTTTCTCTTCCCTCTTCCTCCTTTCTCTTCCCTCTTCCTCCTTTCTTTTCCCTCTTCCTCCTTTCTTTTCCCTCTTCCTCCTTTCTCTTCCCTCTTCCTCCTTTCTGTTCCCTCTTCCTCCTTTCTCTTCCCTCTTCCTCCTTCCTTTTCCTTCTTCCTCCTTTCTCTTCCCTCTTCCTCCTTTCTTTTCCCTCTTCCTCCTTTCTCTTCCCTCTTCCTCCTTTCTTTTCCATAAGCTCTTTTTTCCTTAAGGTATCTCGCGAAAGGAGGGAAAGAGATAGGGTAAATCTCTCTCTCTCTCTCTCTCTCTCTCTCTCTCTCTCTCTCTCTCTCTCTCTCTCTCTCTCTCTCTCTCTCTCTCTCTTCTCCTCCTCCTCCTCCTCCCCCTTCCACCCCCCCCCACCCCTTCTCAACAGGAGCCTAAATTTTCTGAAACTCGATTAGACATTTCGGAAGGCAAGACAAGAAAGGGGTCGACGAGGCGTGGTGTGCGATGTTCACTTGTTTAACAGCGTCCTGCCTTTTGGCGCGCTTCGCTGTACACACACACACACACACACACACACAACCTCCTCCTACCCACAACCCCGGAGGCCACCCCATCAACCAAACCCCCTCCTTTCCTCCTTTACCATTCCCCATCTCCACAAACCCCGCAGGCCAACCACTGAACCCCTTCCCACCCATTACCTCCCACAACCTCACAGGCCACCCCACCAACCCTTACCCTTCCCCACCCCTTCCCACCCACTACCTCCCACAACCTCACAGGCCACCCCACCAACCCTTACCCTTCCCCACAGAACAACCTCTCCCAAGATGAGACACACGACACGACTCAAATCATATTTCAAATTAAATTAATGAATAAATAATTGAATAAATAAATAATCCATTCTTACCTTTTCTCCATTATCTCCTTCCTTCTTCTTCTCCTTTTTCTGTCTCCTCAAATTTCCTCCTTGTCAACACTTTACGAGAATATATCTGCAAGAGAGAAAAAAATGAATAAATTGAAATAAATCAGTGTTTAGTCTGCAATTTCAGGATCGTGGAAACAGAAAATGTATTGGGGAGGAGGAATTTATTGGTCCATTTCCACTTTTTAAAACATTTTTGAAAATACATTAAGAATAAACAGGATAGTAAGCAGTGATCTAAAGACATCGGAAATGTATTCGCCTAACATTAGACCAAAATAAATCTATAATTCTTTAACACTATATCAAAATAAATTCAATCTTAATTCAATCAAAATAAACCTATAATTTTACAACACTATCAAAATTAATCTATAATCTTATAACTTTATCAAAATATATCTATAATTATCACAGTGTAATTCTGCCACTTGCAGTTTTACCTAGTGGGGCACATTCATTGATAAATGACAATGAATAATCAAAATAGCATTCTCAGCACCATATCTAGTGGGCCTATTTATCAATAAATGAAAAAAAATAAATTAGAAATACATTCTCAGAACCATATATATATATATATATATATATATATATATATATATATATATATATATATATATATATATATACATATATATATATATATATGAAAAATAGAATGAGAAATATATATTCTTAAAACTATAGTGGAAGACACAAAGAAAAATGAAGAGTACATACCCACATCTGATTTTACATTCAACATTCATTTTACAAAGTGTATCACACGCATTGTACTGTAAAACACCTCACTATATAGTGATGGGTGATTTGAATGCAAAGGTGAGTAATGTGGCAGTTGAGGGAATAACTGGTGCGCATGGGGTGTTCAGTGTTGTAAATGAAAATGGTGAAGAGCTTGTAGATTTATGTGCTGAAAAAGGACTGGTGATTGGGAATGCCTGGTTTAAAAAGAGAGATATACATAAGTATACGTATGTAAGTAGGAGAGATGGCCAGAGAGCGTTATTGGACTACATGTAAACTGATAGGCGCGTGAAAGAGAGACTTTTGGATGTTAATGTGCTGAGAGGTGCAACTGTTTGAGGACAATATGTGGTGTGAGGTGGTTTGATCGAGTAAGTAATGAAAGGGTAAAAGAGATGTGTGGTAATAAAAAGTATGTGGTTGAGAGAGCAGAATAGGGTGTATTGAAATGGTTTGGTCACATGGAGAGAATGAGTGAGGAAAGATTGACAAAGAGGATATGTGTCAGAGGTGGAGGGAACGAGGAGAAGTGGGAGACCAAATTGGAGGTGGAAGGATGGAGTGAAAAAGATTTTGTGCGATCGGGGCCTGAACATGCAGGAGGGTGAAAGACGTGCAAGGAATAGAGTGAATTGGAACTATGTGGTATACTGCTGTCAGAGTATTGAACCAGGGTATGTAAAGCGTCTGGGGTAAACCATGGAAAGTTCTGTGGGGCCTGGATATGGAAAGGGAGCTGTGGTTTCGGTGCATTACACATGACAGCTAGAGACTGACTGTGGACGCATGTGGCCTTTGTTGTCCTTTCCTAACGCTACCCCGTGCGCGCGTAGGGGGAGGGGGGGGTGCCATTTCATGTGTGGCGGGGTGGCGTAGGAAATAGATGAATGAAGTATGAATATATACATGTGTATGTCTGTGTATGTATATGTACGTTAAAATGTATAGGTATGTATATGTGCTTATGAGGGCGTTTATGTATATACATGTGTATGTGGGTGGGTTGGGCCATTATTTCGTCTGCTTCCGTGCGCTACCTTGCTAACGCAGGAGACAGAGACTAAGTATAATAATAAAATAGAATATATATATATATATATATATATATATATATATATATATATATATATATATATATATATTCTATATATACATATATATATATATATATATATATATATATATATATATATATATATATATATATATATATATATATTCTATATATACATATATATATATATATATATATATATATATATATATATATATATATATATATATATATATATATTCTATATATACATATATATATATATATATATATATATATATATATATATATATATATATATATATATATATATATATATATATATATATCGAAAATACTTAAAAAAAAATGGGGGTGGGGTAGAGGCTGTGCTGGGGGGGTGGATGGTAGATGATGGTAGATGATTGTGGTGAGGGTAGTGTGGGGGGGGGGGAAGGAGGGAGGGCGTTTGGGAACCGTATGTGGGAAAGGGGAGGTTGGAAGGGGGAGGGAAGGGGGGCAGTGGGATATGGCCATGGACCCTTAACAGATTAGATGAAGTATAATCATCCTCTCCCCACCCAAAAAATGTCTTCATCTACTGCTGGGCGCGGGGTAGAAGGCCCTACCACCCACCCCCATGGCCTCCACCTCCTCTCCTCACACCCTCACCACCTCCTCTCGTCTCACTCCCCCCCACAGCACCACCACAGCGTCTCACGTCCCCCCCATTTCCCCCTCTCCAACATCTGCACCAACATTCACTCGTCATATACAAACCCTAACCAACCAACCAACCACACCCACCCACACCGCTTAATCACCCATACCTTCAAACCACCTTCTGACCCTTTTCGAACCCGAGGAGGTGTATCGGCCAGCCCACAAGACCCCCACACAAGTCGGGGAAAAGGGGACCGGGGAAGTTCAACCAAGGTCACTGGGGCATCTACCAAGGCTGGTCGACACAAACCGAGGGCCTGGGTCGAGTGATGGATGACGTGGACGCGAACGAGCGAAGAAAAGGAGGAGTTGATTCGGACGATAGGCCGAGGGGAAGGGGGGGTAAGGACAGACTTTCGCCAGGGGTAAAGTGTGGGAAAAGTATGCAACGAGGAGAGGGGAGAGGGAGGGGAAGGGGGGGGGAAAGGGGGAAAGGGGATGTTCCTCTTTTACGCACCAAGGATATGTCCTGTGTCGAGGCGTGAGAGAGAGAGAGAGAGAGAGAGAGAGAG
>NC_092225.1:99362731-99370231 GCF_036320965.1 Panulirus ornatus
ACTACCGCGAAAGAGAGACTGGAAATGAAAGGAGAAAGACAGAGAATGCAGAGGAAGGAGGTCTATAGGCCAAGACTTTACGTGGCACATCCCACCAAATGCTCTGGAGAGGTGGAGGGCCATTATACATCCCCAATTCTTCCAAGAGGAGAGAACCAGAAGCGAGAGACACACACACACACACACAGGAGAGAACAACCAGTCGACCTTCCTGACACGTCCATATTAGTGATATGAAAGAAGGGAATGGGATTCTAAGTATTTAGGAAAGTCGGAATTAAGGAGAGTTTTAAAGGCTGTGAAGACAGCAGACGCGAGAGCGATGGCTCGAGAGTTAGAAGGGTTAGGATGGTCCCCTTTCTTAGAGGCGGGTTGGACAAAGGCGTGATTCTAAGAAGGAGGGAAAGGCTTCTGAATAGGGGCTAATAGACGAGCAAGGGTCGGAACTAGCAAAGAGAGAGAGAGGTACGCAGACTTTCTCCCTGCTCATCTTTCTCTCGCTTTCTTTCACCTTTCATCATTATTTCTCTAAGGCCACATCTCCTCTCTCTATGTTTCTCTCCATTGCGAACACTACTACCACTACTCTCTCTCTCTCTCTCTCTCTCTCTCATGTATTCCAACACTCAATCCCTCCCTGTCTCTCTTCCTTTCCTCTATCTCTCTCTCTCTCTCCCCATCACGTACTTCTTTCTATTCTTGCATTCCTACACCCTATCCCTCCTCCTCCTACTTCCTCCTACTTTCTCTCTCTCTCTCTCTCTCCTTTCACCTCTCCCTCCCTCTCTCTCTCCAGCTCCCTGAAAATATATTCACAACCTATACAAAGAGAAGGAAACTCCTCGTCCTCAAGTGGGTCGCTGGTGGCGTAATTAACTAAGGAGATGTTTCGTATCTCCGGCTCGGGGTCGCCCCCCTTAGATTTGCATAGAGATGATATATAAAGGAAGGAGCCGGGCTTTCCTGCTGGTACTTACCAGTGGGTGCCTGGTTCCCCCAGTGGGGTTAAAAGACTGTCCTTGAAGTAGGGTTTCGAAGGTGGGTTTTCCACGTCTTCCAGTGGGTGGCGAGATGTTCTTGCAGTGGGTGTCATTGAGGGGTTTTCTTCGGGTCTTCCAGTGGGTTTCAAAGGTGGGTTTCCACGACTTCCAGTGGGTGAAACGTTTTTGCAGTTGGTGTAACTGTAGTTTTCGGGTATCCTCAGTGGGAGAGACGTTCTTACAGTGGGTTTCAAAGTGGTTTTCAGGTCACTGTCACTGTAGTTTTCAGGTCTGCCAGTGGGCGAAACGTTCTTTCAGTGGATTTCATAGTGGCTTTCAGGTCTTCCAGTGGGAGTGACGTTCTTTCAGTGGATTTCTGACGGCTTCCAGGTTTTCCAGGTGGTTTCTGGAACTGGGTTTCATGGAGGGCGCCAATTCCTCCAGCAGGAGTCTCCTCCTTCTTCCAGTGGAGTCTCACGCCCCTAACAGTGGGTCTTCCGACATCGGGAGAGAGAGAGAGAGAGAGAGAGAGAGAGAGAGAGAGAGAGAGAGAGAGAGAGAGAGATTTGGAAGCTGGGGTCTTCTTTCTTTTTTTCCCCCAGTGGGCACAATGCCCTTCTGGGACGCACCACGTTTATCTCCACTGGGTTGCCCAGTCTTCCAGGATGCGTTACGCAATGTGACGCAATCCACAGCAGTACCTGTTAACGTTCATGTTCGTTGTTACGGGTCCTTCTTTCATTTCTACGTCGTAGATGATGTTGCTTCTTTCAGTACCTTATAAGTCACACACACACACACACACACACACACACACACAGATACATATGGTGAAAAATATTTGGAGCTGTCGGGGCCTGAATATGCAGGAAGGTGAGAGGCGTGCAAGGAACAGAGTGAATTGGAACGATGTGGTATATCAGGGTCGACGTGCTATCAGTGGACTGAGCCAGGGCATGTGAAGCGTCTGGGGTAAACCATGGAAAGTTTTGTGGGGCCGGGATGTGGAAAGGGAGCTGTGGTTTCGGTGCATTATAACATGACAGCTAGAGACTGAGTATGAACGAATGGGGCCTTTGTTGTCTTTTCCTAGCGATACCTCGCACACATGAGGGGGGAGGGGGTTGTTATTCCATGTGTGGCGAGGTGGCGATGGGAATGAATAAAGGCAGACAGTATGAATTATGTACATGTGTATATATGTTTATGTGTGTATGTATATATATATATATATATATATATATATATATGTATACGTTGAAATGTATAGGCATGTATATGTGCGCGTGTGGACGTGTATGTATATACATGTGTATGTGGGTGGGTTGGGCCATTCTTTCGCCTGTTTCCTTGCGCTACCTCGCTAACGCGGGAAACAGCGACAAAGTGAAATAAATAATATATATATTTCTTCCCTATCCCTGGGTATAGGGGAGAAAGAATACTTCTCACGTATTCCCTGCGTGTCGTAGAAGGGAGCTAAAAGGGGGAGGGAGCGGGGGGCTGGAAATCCTCCCCTCTCGTTTTCCTTTAATTTTCCAAAAGAGGGAACAGAGAAGGGGGCCAGGTGAGGATATTCCCTCAAAGGCCCAGTCCTCTGTTCTTAACGGTACCTCGCTAACGCGGGAAATGGCGAATAGTATGAAAGATATATATATATATATATATATATATATATATATATAAACATCTTACTAATGGGACAAAGACTTCTTCACGCTCATATAGAGTGTAACAAATTCATAAACAGAAAGGGGTTTGAATCTGTTCTCATCAAGGTAACATGGTGAAAAACATGAATGTTCAGTAAAAGTGTATTGGTGTAGATAATGTCATATATACATATGCATGGTACTGACCTGCCAGCTATTCCTATCATCTTTCATTATTATTATTATCATTATTATTATTATTATCAATAATTATCATTACTATCATTATCATTACTATTATCATTAGTAATAGTAGCAGTAACAATAGTAGTAGTAGTAATAATAGTAGTAGTAGTATCAATATTATTAACAGGTAATAATAATAATAATAATAACCGAGTAACACAATTTTTGTTCCTGGGTCGTAAGTGTAATTTCCAAATTACGCATGCGCAAAAATGTGAGAAAAACGCTTATTATTCCCTTCCAACTTTGCTTTTGTGACTAAGACAGAGATATTCTGAAACAGACCTTTTTCCAATTGGACAACGGACGAATTTGCCCATTTATATTCACAAAAAGTCGGGAAAAAAAAAAACACATGAATCAAAATCAACATATATTTACACTCATGTTAAACAAAAGTGATCACAAAAGATTTAGAAAAAAAACGAGTCGTTTTACGAGACTTACGATTGTACTGTAAATCACTTTCACGAATCAGACGCCAGATACAATCAGCCATCATGTTCTCATTATATGTTCCTTGTTTGCGGCGTTCAAAATCCAGTATATCCTGGTGGAAGCGCTCGCCTCGCTCCTCCGAATACGCTCCCATGTTCTCCTTGAAGTTATCAAGATGAGCGTCAAGGATATGGAGTTTTGAGAGACATCCTGCAGTCTATTTTGCTGTAGTTCTTCACCATAGTCTCTACCTCCTCCACGTAGATAGTTTTCGGCCTTGTGATTACACAGGAAGCCCCCCCCCCCCCCCCCCCCCCCCCCGAACCACTGCGACGAAGCTGTACCAAGATGCTTTCTCCTTCCTAGTGAGCTTCTTGGTGAGTTCCTTGCATTCTAGGATCTTCTTTATCTGTGGGTCGACGAAGACACCAGCTCTGACCTTTGCTTCAGTTAGCTTAGGGAAGAAGTCTGGAAGGTACATGAAGGCTGCAGACTCCTTATGTAGATCTGTGACATATTGTTTCATATGGCTTGATTTTATGTGCAGTGGTTGGTGGCATCACCACCTTCCGAGGGTCTACCAGTGGCCAGTGGCTCCCACTTGACGTTGTTCATCCCCACACACATGATTCGGTCCGCTGTGGCCAGTCCCAGCTGTGGTGGTGCGCCGTGGCGTTCCTGCTGCCCCAAAGGTAGGCTAAGATAGCTGAGAAACTTGGTCAAAAACCGCCTTGGAGATGCATCGGGAATGGAACCATTTTGAAGTCTCCGATGATGATGACCATCTCCCAGCTGTCCTCATCATCATACTTCAAGGGCGTCTAGCAAGGTCTTGACACTGTTGTATTCTTCTTTGAGGTGCACCGAGTGAGCCAGGGGAAGAGACGGGTACTTGTCCATGTTACGGAGAAGCACGGCTTTAAGGCTCCTGGAGGAGCTGGCAATAAAGTTAGCCGCCACTCGTTCGGGTTACAGGCGACTCCGAATGCCTCGAACAGACTGGGTTACATTGTGCCCGGGTTACATTGATGCTGGGTTACATTGCGGCGGAAGCAGAGCCCATCTGGACAGGTGAAGAAGATGGAAAAACCTAGGCGACGCTTCCTCTGATCTGCTTGCCATATATAACACACTTTCATCCAACAAGATCCACTGCTTGAACCTAGACGATCGTCCGTCACAAACCTCAGCTATGGACTTTGTGAGACCAAGATCTCTTGATCAAGTCGCTGAGGTTATTTTTGACTGGGGTTACTATGGGCTTCTCTCCTCAGCTGCAACTCTTTTTAACATTGTACTCTGGATCCACAACGTCTTCCTCCTCCACAAACCCCTCCCTTTTGACTTGCTGGTCTGTTCTGACGATGGCTGCTCTCTCTCTCTCTCTCTCTCTCTCTCTCTCTCTCTCTCTCTCTCTCTCTCTCTCTCTCTCAGGAGTGGGTATGGGGGAAGGTCAGGAGAGGCCGTGTGGCACCTGGGCAATGGAAAGGTCTGGATACGTGATTGCCAGTCCCATGTTTGGAAGGGTCCAGCACCACGCTGGAGTAGCAATTGCTGGAGTGTGGTCGATGGGTTCCCGATAGATTCTTGGGATTGCCAACTTCGTTGGTTCTCTCTTCCCCTCTGTCTCATCCTGTAAAAGAACAATATAAATTTGTGATTATGAGAGAAAAAAGAAATTATATTTTCGTTTATAAATCTATTTCACCCATGACTAATGTGCAAGAGATTCTCTCTACATATTCCATATATGATTTTTTTTTCAACAAAATTGAAAAATTTAAAAAAATTAAAATTCAAAATTTTCAAAAATTCTAAAATTTCTAAAAAAAATCTATATATCATAACATTCCGTCATCCAAACAAGCAACAAGTGTCTATCTTACCTTCCAGGGTTTTCTTCATTTTTTTCCAGTTCTTGCAGGTGAAATGAGGTGGCCTAGAATTTGTATGGATCCTCAGGGGGTGGGGAAAAAAAACAAAAACAGGCATGCCAAAATATAACTTGTAGACCTCGTCCATCTTAACTGAAGCTGCTGCCAACACACCAGTGATTCTTCGCTCTCGTTTGGATGAATTGGCCACACAGACGTCGCAAAATGCGTGTGCCTGATGTATGCAGACTCTGGACGCCATCTCAGTCAAAAATGTATATGTGTATATCCACTTAGTCGGTTAGATCTTAATTGAAGCAATTAGCTTAACGTCCTTCTATATCTATACTACTAATCTACATGACTGGAAAATTATAGAAAAAGTTCTATAATCACCTACTCAGCACTGAATCTATGTGGAACCTTTTGGAAAATAGGCGAATTTTTTTTCAATTATCATCGTCCTGATCACAAAAGCAATGTTTCAAGGGAGTAACGGCCGTTTTCTATACTTCTTTTAAGACATAGAATCAATTAGAAAATAACACTTTAAATGACCCAAGCACGAAAAAAAAGTAAACATTTATTACACTGTAATAATCATTAATATCTATCTATTCATTTATCATTAACTTAACCGCCGTCTCCCGCGGTAGCGAGGTAGCGCAAGGAAACAGACGAAGAATGGCCCAACCCACCCACATACACATATTATGACATACACATACTATCATTATTAATATCATTATCATTATGATTATTATTGTCATTATCATGATCATAATCATTAATATTATCATTACTATCATCATTATCATTACTATCATTATTATTATTACTATTATTATTATCATTACTACTGCTACTACTACAGCTACTACTATCATTATTATCATTTACCCTGTACGAGATGACATACATGTATATGTATGATTACAGATGTCCCAACTCACCCCCATATATATATACACCCACCCCGCCTCAACACCTGTATTGTACACAAACGGATACACAGTAAGAGGGGGTGGGGGAGGGGGGAGAGGGGGTATTGTTTTAACCTCATCCGCTAGGCAAATGACACCAACTTCTGACCAACCACTGGTCAGTTTACTCTCTGACCCCGGACCCAGTACAGTAAGGGTGTATAGTGATGTCTGACCCCGACCCAGTACAGTGTGTATAGTGATGTCTGACCCCCGACCCAGTACAGTAAGGGTGTATAGTGATGTCTGACCCCGGACCCAGTACAGTACGGGTGTATAGTGATGTCTGACCCCGACCCAGTACAGTAAGGGTGTATAGTGATGTCTGACCCCGGACCCAGTACAGTACGGGTGTATAGTGATGTCTGACCCCCGACCCAGTACAGTAAGGGTGTATAGTGATGTCTGATCCTATCGTAAGTACTATTAAGCTACACTGATCCCATTACGCTCTCATTTGTACAGTACATAGGAGTTAAGTACTCCATATGAAGGACCACCTACGCACGTTCCGAGTACATAGCCATATGTACTCCATGTGGACTTACATAAATGTACTCATATTATTTTCAAGTACATAGGTTTCTGTGCCCTGGATAAAGGCAGTTTATATGTACAGATGATGTACTCAAATACAATATTTTGTACTCTTGATCAGGATTACGTAACTGTACAAATCTCGCAATATCGTACTCATTACTTTTTCTTTGTCTCTGATGTACAGTCTGCCCAAAAAAGTATCTGACCTTCCTCTCGCCGAAACAATGTAGCACAATGGACGAAGCATTCTGGTAATTCAATGAAACGTGCATGATGGTAAACGCTTCGCATATAAGTTTATGAATGAGCGTGCTTCGTCCTTCGTATCACATGGTAATGTAGCGAGAATACACCAGTGGCGATGGAATACATCTACATTTGCATAGATGATAATCTATAAGCTACAGTAATACCCCAAAACTCAGAAAGGAAAACTCAGGAATCTAAGATGTCTTTATTGTCAAATTGTATAAATGATATAAAATGAAATTCTTTATGACTAGAATCTTAATTCAAGATTAGAAAATATAAGAATTCTAAAATAAATATGATAATGATACAATATCACAGACAATATTGCTAGATGACGGTGAGCGATCGTAATTCAACATAGGAGAAAAAAAAATCATAAACATGTTTACCTCACTTATTTGGAACACCTCGACCAATCAATACTTGGCATGACCGCCACCTACATCGATTGATAAACAGTACTCAACCTTTTGGGCATAGAGAGGGGCCAGCAGGCCCCCACCTCCCCACCAGCAGCGACTCCGTCAGCGCCTAC
>NC_092225.1:99375231-99377731 GCF_036320965.1 Panulirus ornatus
TTCTTATCTCTAGGCCACACAGTCCCACTTCTTATCTCTAGGCCACACAGTTCCACTTCTTATCTCTAGGCCACACAGTTCCACTTCTTGTCTCTAGGCCACAGAGTCCCACTTCTTGTCTCTAGGCCACAGAGTCCCACTTCTTATCTCTAGGCCACAGAGTCCCACTTCTTATCTCTAGGCCACAGAGTCCCACTTCTTATCTCTAGGCTACGTAGTTCCACTTCTTATCTCTAGGCCACAGAGTCCCACTTCTTATCTCTAGGCCACAGAGTCCCACTTCTTATCTCTAGGCCACACAGTCCCACTTCTTATCTCTAGGCTACGTAGTTCCACTTCTTATCTCTAGGCCACAAAGTCCCACTTCTTATCTCTAGGCCACACAGTCCCACTTCTTATCTCTAGGCCACACAGTCCCACTTCTTATCTCTAGGCCACACAGTCCCACTTCTTATCTCTAGGCCACACAGTCCCACTTCTTATCTCTAGGCCACACAGTCCCGCTTCTTATCTCTAGGCTACGTAGTTATACTTCCCAAAACCTCTCATGTCTCCCCTTGTGTTCCAACCCCTCGCTTTGGCTGGCGAAGAGTGCGCGTTATAAATCCCTTCTAATCTGTTCATGTTCATCTGTTCTGCTGCTGACTCCCTCCCCGTACAAGTACAAGAGATGGGGCCCCACGAGTGTAGAACTTCCTCCTCGTACAGTACAAGAGATGGGGCCCCTACGAGTGTAGAACTCCCTCCCCGTACAGTACAAGAGATGGGGCCCCCACGAGTGTAGAACTCCCTCCCCGTACAGTACAAGAGATGGGGCCCCACGAGTGTAGAACTCCCTCCCCGTACAGTACAAGAGATGGGGCCCCTACGAGTGTAGAACTCCCTCCCCGTACAAGTACAAGAGATGGGGCCCCACGAGTGTAGAACTCCCTCCCCGTACAAGTACAAGAGATGGGGCCCCACGAGTGTAGAACTTCCTCCTCGTACAGTACAAGAGATGGGGCCCCTCGAGTGTAGAACTCCCTCCCCGTACAAGTACAAGAGATGGGGCCCCACGAGTGTAGAACTCCCTCCCCGTACAGAACAAGAGATGGGGACCCCCACGAGTGTAGAACTCCCTCCCCGTACAGTACAAGAGATGGGGCCCCACGAGTGTAGAACTCCCTCCCCGTACAGTACAAGAGATGGGGCCCCCACGAGTGTAGAACTCCCTCCTCGTACAGTACAAGAGATGGGGCCCCACGAGTGTAGAACTCCCTCCCCGTACAAGTACAAGAGATGGGGTCCCACGAGTGTAGAACTCCCTCCCCGTACAGTACAAGAGATGGGGCCCCACGAGTGTAGAACTCCCTCCCCGTACAGTACAAGAGATGGGGCCCCAAGAGTGTAGAACTTCCTCCTCGTACAGTACAAGAGATGGGGCCCCTACGAGTGTAGAACTTCCTCCTCGTACAGTACAAGAGATGGGGCCCCTCGAGTGTAGAACTCCCTCCACGTACAGTACAAGAGATGGGGCCCCACGAGTGTAGAACTTCCTCCTCGTACAGTACAAGAGATGGGGCCCCTACGAGTGTAGAACTCCCTCCACGTACAGTACAAGAGATGGGGCCCCTACGAGTGTAGAACTCCCTCCACGTACAGTACAAGAGATGGGGCCCCACGAGTGTAGAACTCCCTCCACGTACAGTACAAGAGATGGGGCCCCTACGAGTGTAGAACTCCCTCCCCGTACAAGTACAAGAGATGGGGCCCCTACGAGTGTAGAACTTCCTCCTCGTACAGTACAAGAGATGGGGCCCCTACGAGTGTAGAACTCCCTCCTCGTACAGTACAAGAGATGGGGCCCCACGAGTGTAGAACTCCCTCCCCGTACAGTACAAGAGATGGGGCCCCTACGAGTGTAGAACTTCCTCCTCGTACAGTACAAGAGATGGGGCCCCACGAGTGTAGAACTCCCTCCCCGTGCAGTACAAGAGATGGGGCCCCACGAGTGTAGAACTCCCTCCCCGTACAGTACAAGAGATGGGGCCCCTACGAGTGTAGAACTTCCTCCTCGTACAGTACAAGAGATGGGGCCCCTACGAGTGTAGAACTCCCTCCTCGTACAGTACAAGAGATGGGGCCCCTACGAGTGTAGAACTTCCTCCTCGTACAGTACAAGAGATGGGGCCCCACGAGTGTAGAACTTCCTCCTCGTACAGTACAAGAGATGGGGCCCCCACGAGTGTAGAACTTCCTCCTCGTACAGTACAAGAGATGGGGCCCCACGAGTGTAGAACTTCCTCCTCGTACAGTACAAGAGATGGGGCCCCACGAGTGTAGAACTCCCTCCTCGTACAGTACAAGAGATGGGGCCCCTCGAGTGTAGAACTCCCTCCTCGTACAGTACAAGAGATGGGGCCCCACGAGTGTAGAACTTCCTCCTCGTACAGTACAAGAGATGGGGCCCCACGAGTGTAGAACTTCCTCCTCGTACAGTACAAGAGATGGGGCCCCACGA
>NC_092225.1:99382731-99407731 GCF_036320965.1 Panulirus ornatus
CCCTTTTCTCTCTTTCAAGTTAGACAGACGCAAGGCCTCTAACCTTTCCCTGTAACTCAGCCTCTCTTAACTCTGGCACCATCTTGGTCGCCCTCCTCTGGACCTTCTCTATCAGCTCTTTGTACTTCTTTAGCTGCGGTGACCAAACTTGAGAAGCATATTGTAGTTCTGGCCTTATGTAGGATGTGAACAGCTGGCTGAATATGGCCTTACCCATATACTTGACAGCTGGTCTGATGAACAGCTGGCTGAATATTGCCTTACCCATATACTTGACAGCTGGTCTGATGAACAGCTGGCTGAATATTGCCTTACCCCATATACTTGACAGCTGGTCTGATGAACAGCTGGCTGAATATTGCCTTACCCATATACTTGACAGCTGGTCTGATGAACAGCTGGCTGAATATTGCCTTACCTCATATACTTGACAGCTGGTCTGATGAACAGCTGGCTGAATATTGCCTTACCCCATATACTTGACAGCTGGTCTGATGAACAGCTGGCTGAATATTGCCTTACCCATATACTTGACAGCTGGTCTGATGAACAGCTGGCTGAATATTGCCTTACCCATATACTTGACAGCTGGTCTGATGAACAGCTGGCTGAATATTGCCTTACCCCATATACTTGACAGCTGGTCTGATGAACAGCTGGCTGAATATTGCCTTACCCATATACTTGACAGCTGGTCTGATGAACAGCTGGCTGAATATTGCCTTACCCATATACTTGACAGCTGGTCTGATGAACAGCTGGCTGAATATTGCCTTACCCCATATACTTGACAGCTGGTCTGATGAACAGCTGGCTGAATATTGCCTTACCCATATACTTGACAGCTGGTCTGATGAACAGCTGGCTGAATATTGCCTTACCCATATACTTGACAGCTGGTCTGATGAACAGCTGGCTGAATATTGCCTTACCCCATATACTTGACAGCTGGTCTGATGAACAGCTGGCTGAATATTGCCTTACCCATATACTTGACAGCTGGTCTGATGAACAGCTGGCTGAATATTGCCTTACCCCATATACTTGACAGCTGGTCTGATGAACAGCTGGCTGAATATTGCCTTACCCATATACTTGACAGCTGGTCTGATGAACAGCTGGCTGAATATTGCCTTACCCATATACTTGACAGCTGGTCTGATGAACAGCTGGCTGAATATTGCCTTACCCATATACTTGACAGCTGGTCTGATGAACAGCTGGCTGAATATTGCCTTACCCCATATACTTGACAGCTGGTCTGATGAACAGCTGGCTGAATATTGCCTTACCCATATACTTGACAGCTGGTCTGATGAACAGCTGGCTGAATATTGCCTTACCCCATATACTTGACAGCTGGTCTGATGAACAGCTGGCTGAATATTGCCTTACCCATATACTTGACAGCTGGTCTGATGAACAGCTGGCTGAATATTGCCTTACCCATATACTTGACAGCTGGTCTGATATCTGCCAGCAGACAGTTGGTGTCCTTAACTCTCCTCCTAATGTGGGACTCTGGGCGACGGGTTAGGGAGTACGATGTCCACTCCCAAGTCCCTCTCACACACACACTCCCAAGTCCCTCTCACACACACACACACACACACTCCCAAGTTCCTCTCTCTCACATACACACACACACACTCCCAAGTCCCTCTCACACACACACACTCCCTAGTCCCTCTCACACACACACACACTCCCAAGTCCCTCTCACACACACACTTCCAAGCTCCTCTCACACACACTCCGAAGTCCCTCAAACACACACACACACACACACAGATTCCTACAGCATAATTTCACCTGACAATAATGATATAGGGAGGGTTGGGGGGGGGCCTTCTTTCGCTCTGCCTGTCACCCAACCTCATTACCTTTTCATTCAGTCGGCTTCCAAATCCATCGAGTAAGAAGTACCAAACCAACTTTGGAGTCTATGATGACCCCCAGCACAAAGAAATAAGATAAAAAGTGAAAAAAAAAAGGAGTCCAGAGGAAGTGAATAAAAAAAAACGGTGCTGAAAGATGACGAGAGGCGAGTTACGAGGGCGTCGAAGTTCATGGAAGAGAGAAGAGTAAGGGGTGAGAAATTATCTTTCTAAACCAGTTAACAGGAATTAGGAAAGAGAAGAAAGAGTTCCTCCAGAGTGGCACAGACGGAGGAGCGAGAGGCTGTATGATGTCATGCAAAAGAAACCTATTTAGAAAAGATGTAAATAACTATATTGCATCTCACGGAAGTTGACTAATTGAATACTACAAGTTAAGCCATGAAATCGTAAACGCTCACTATATATATATACAGAAGTTTGAAGAAAAGTTGTGTGATAGTGGAGAAAGTTCAAGGGATGGGGTACTCCTACACCCACGAGTGTAGAACTCCCTCCTCGTACAGTACAAGAGATGGGGCCCCCCACGAGTGTAGAACTCCCTCCCCGTACAGTACAAGAGATGGGGCCCCCACGCGTGTAGAACTTACCCTCCTCGTACAGTACAAGAGATGGGGCCCCCCACGAGTGTAGAACTCCCTCCCCGTACAGTACAAGAGATGGGGCCCCACGAGTGTAGAACTTCCTCCTCGTACAGTACAAGAGATGGGGCCCCCACGAGTGTAGAACTCCCTCCCCGTACAGTACAAGAGATGGGGCTCCCACGAGTGTAGAACTTCCTCCTCGTACAGTACAAGAGATGGGGCCCCCACGAGTGTAGAACTCCCTCCCCGTACAGTACAAGAGATGGGGCCCCACGAGTGTAGAACTTACCCTCCTCGTACAGTACAAGAGATGGGCCCCCACGAGTGTAGAACTCCCTCCCCGTACAGTACAAGAGATGGGGGCCCCCACGAGTGTAGAACTCCCTCCCCGTACAGTACAAGAGATGGGGCCCCACGAGTGTAGAACTTACCCTCCCCGTACAGTACAAGAGATGGGGCCCCACGAGTGTAGAACTCCCTCCCCGTACAGTACAAGAGATGGGGCCCCACGAGTGTAGAACTTCCTCCTCGTACAGTACAAGAGATGGGGCCCCCACGAGTGTAGAACTCCCTCCCCGTACAGTACAAGAGATGGGGCCCCCACGAGTGTAGAACTTCCTCCTCGAACAGTACAAGAGATGGGGCCCCCACGAGTGTAGAACTCCCTCCCCGTACAGTACAAGAGATGGGGCCCCCACGCGTGTAGAACTTACCCTCCTCGTACAGTACAAGAGATGGGGCCCCCACGAGTGTAGAACTCCCTCCCCGTACAGTACAAGAGATGGGGCCCCACGAGTGTAGAACTCCCTCCCCGTACAGTACAAGAGATGGGGCCCCACGAGTGTAGAACTCCCTCCCCGTACAGTACAAGAGATGGGGCCCCCTCGAGTGTAGAACTCCCTCCCCGTACAGTACAAGAGATGGGGCACCCACGAGTGTAGAACTCCCTCCCCGTACAGTACAAGAGATGGGGTCCCACGAGTGTAAAACTCCCTCCCCGTACAGTACAAGAGATGGGGCCCCTACGAGTGTAGAACTCCCTCCCCGTACAGTACAAGAGATGGGGCCCCCACGCGTGTAGAACTTACCCTCCTCGTACAAGAGATGGGGCCCCCACGAGTGTAGAACTCCCTCCCCGTACAGTATAAGAGATGGGGCCTCCACGAGTGTAGAACTCCCTCCCCGTGCAGTACAAGAGATGGGGCCCCTACGAGTGTAGAACTCCCTCCACGTACAGTACAAGAGATAGGGGCCCCCACGAGTGTAGAACTCCCTCCCAGTACTGCACAATTGGTTACTTTCATCCCCCCCCCCCCCCACATATCCTCTCTCATTACCAGTTACACGTAGGAACTGAAATCACTCATTAGTCTACGACCATCGTACGTACACAGCATGGAGGTAAAGGTATACATGAACCAAGACGTAGACAGCACGGAGGCAGAGGTATACATAAGCTGCTGCTGCGTCACATGATTACTGTGTGGCCATCGGCAACTCAAGGGTGGGCCGCTTTGATACCTGCTTCTTTCCCTACACGTCCAAGCTTTGGAATTCTCAACCTTCTCATGTCTTTCCGTACATTGTTAAAAGACACGTTTTTCTTTTACACTTCCTCCAAAATTCGTAAATACTTTCGACTTTTGTCCGTGACTGGAGCCTTCAACATAGAGGAAAAAAATAGGCAAAGTGGTCAGAGAAATGACAAAATCTATGACAATGAGATTAACAGAATATGCGACTTAATAGAACGAATAACAGAATATGGACTTTGGAGATAAGAATGCAAAACAATACTGTCAACTATTCGTAAAACGCAATAAACTATGACCTGGCACATTTCAAAAGACGTTTCTCACTTCCTCCAGAACTCGTCAATACCTTCCCTTGTCCATTCTAGTTTCTCTTGATGCGCGCTTTCGTCCGTGACTGGAGCCTCCAACGTAAAAACAAACAAACAAAAAAAAGTTGATACTGATAACAATCTATTGTTAGTGATGATAATCAGATGTATACCAAACAGTTTCCAGTTGTGAGTTATTAAGCAAACTGGAAGCCAGGTTCCATAGAGTGGAACATCCGGCACAACACACACTGGAAACAAAACTGACCACTTTCTATACCTCTGGTCTGACCACACCTTGAGTACAACACATTACAACAATCCTACCACTCCTTCACTCTTAATCTTCACACAATCACGTCACACTGTGTACAAACGTCACAACCCGAACTACACACTTCCCCTCCAACACACACCAACACACTAACGAACGATACCCATCTCCCCACACTCTCCCAGGGCTGTACCCATCCCTCCCACACTCTCCCAGGGCTGTACCAATCCCTCCCACACTCTCCCAGGGCTGTACCCATCCCTCCCACACTCTCCCAGGGCTACACCCATCTCCCCACACTCTCCTAGGGCTATACCCATCTCCCCACACTCTCCCAGAGCTACATCCATCTCCCCACACTCTCCCAGGGCTATACCCATCTCCCCACACTCTCCTAGGGCTATACCCATCTCCCCCACACACTCTCCCAGGGCTATACCCATCTCCCCACACTCTCCTAGGGCTATACCCATCCCTCCCACACTCTCCCAGGGCTACACCCATCTCCCCACACTCTCCCAGGGCTATACCCATCTCCCCACACTCTCCTAGAGCTACACCCATCCCTCCCACACTCTCCCAGGGCTACACCCATCCCTTCCACACTCTCCCAGGGCTATACCCATCTCTCCCAGGGCTATACCCATCCCTCACACAGCTAAAGCACAGATATAAAAGTAAATATCTGATGTCGTTCATCAAGGGAGCGCAATGCGGCGGGCTCACGATTGTTGGGGAGGTAATCGACGGGAAGGAATGATGTCTCTAGCCAATTACCTGGAAGGAGAGAGAACGATGGAGCCACTTAGAAAGAGGGACGGCGCACTTAAGAAGGAGGGAGGGGAGAGAGAGAGAGAGAGGTGGCGTGGGGGTGGAGGTGGGTTGTTATTGAGGGGAAAGGGAGAGTGGGATGGGGGTGATGAAGGGACAGCTCTAATTATAGGCCTAAAGGAGGAGAGAGAGAGAGAGAGAGAGAGAGAGAGAGAGAGAGAGAGAGAGAGAGAGAGAGAGAGAGAGAGAGAGAGAGAGAGGAGAGAGCAAAGGATTTGGCAAGCATTGCTCTAACCCGCTGCTGCACTACAATATATTCTCAGGATCTTCTACAACCAAAGGAAACTTAATCTATATATATATATATATATATATATATATATATATATATATATATATATATATATATATATATATATTTTCCCTTGTATTCATTTAATACCTAACTGACCTGGAGGAAAAAAATGGAGGGGAAAAAAATGTTCTAATCTGGGTTTTCATTTCCTTTTTTTTCTTTTTCTAAATATAAATATATTTTTTAATCAACATATTTTGATGGTAATACATTTCAGGGTTTCAACGTATATGTAAATATAAAATCATTCTCACTTCAAGTGTACCATCTTTCAGCTTCACGTAAGACTCCACTTGTACTGGTAACTGTATTTTCTTGTACTTCAAAAAGAAAATAAAATACGCGACTTACGCTGTCAAATTCATTAAGAATAAAAGAATAAAAATTACTATTAGGTCAAGGCCAAAGAGATCTGATGTTTATGATATGTTCGGATTTATATGTTTGGATTTCTCAATGCTGGAATGAGTCCCGACGCTCGTCCCTGTATTTACTCTAACGTTTCCACACCTCGCCTCGTCGTCTCAGGACCTGATCAGGAGCACATATTCAACGCGGGGTCTTACTCAATAATGCCTTACAAAAAAATATTACAAAAATAATGGTCAAAATCGTCTTGGGCGACCTTAATCAATAGACTTTCGAAACTTCTTTCTATGTGTGTGTGTGTGTGAGAGAGATTGACATATACATAATTCCGCTTCGAAAATATATAAATCATATATATATATATATATATATATATATATATATATATATATATATATACATATATATAATATATATATATATATATATATATATATAGACAGAGAGAGAGAGAGAGAGAGAGAGAGAGAGAGAGAGAGAGAGAGAGAGAGAGAGAGTGTGGAGGGGAGGTACGTGATACCTAAGATAGGGCAGGTCTTCCTCCTCCTCCTCCACTCCCTCACTCTCCCACCACCTCATCCACCTGGAGCAATGAATCTTGAACCATCTACAACACGTTCATAACATTCATTACAAAACAACGACAAAAAACAAAAGCAGTAACAATAATAAGAATAATAAATAATAATAATAATAATAACAATGATAATAATAACTAATAATAATAATAACAATTTAACATTATCATCATAACCATTCATCATCATTATATGTATTATAACTATCATTATTATTAAAGATAACACATAAAGAAAGGTAATCCCACAAACGCACAGACAAAATATATATATATATATATATATATATATATATATATATATATATATATATATATATATATATATATATATATATATTCATTCATTTATTTTATTTATTTTGCGTTAGCGAGGTAGCGCAAGGAAACAAACGAAAGAATGGCCCAACCCGCCCACATACACAATGTATATACATACACGTCCACACACGCACATATACATACCTATACATCTCAATGTACACATATATATACACACACAGACATATACATATATACACATTACATAATTCATACTGTCTGCCTTTATTCATTCCCATCGCCACCTCGCCACACATGGAATAACATCCCCCTCCCCCCTCATGTGTGCAAGGTAGCGCTAGGAAAATGACACCAAAGGCCCCATTCGTTCACACTCAGTCTCTAGCTGTCATGCAATAATGCACCGAAACCACAGCTCCCTTTCCACATCCAGGCCCCACACAACTTTCCATGTTTTACTCAGAAATTTGAATGGAAATATGAGTATAGATAGTTGAAGAGGAGGTGCCCCTCCCCCAGTGTTCAAATCCCCTACACGACCACTCCCCCCACCCCCCCACCCTAATACTCCGGGCGTGCAGTATCAATGGGTAATTACACACACACACACACACACACACACACACACACACACACACACACACAATGTTACAGTGCGCTAAGACAGGAGGGAAAAAACACACACACCAAACCACCAAGGATCCATTTCAGTCTTCACTTGATGGCGAGACGTATCGCGACGAACGCTGACCAAGAGAAGGCGTTCCTTTAGGTATTTCCAGCACCGACTTACGAATAGGTCCGTTATTTTTAATTTTTTGCTTTTTTCTAATATTCATCTCCATTCATGGATGAGTGGTTCAAGAAGAAATTATATATTATCCCTGGGGATAGGGGAGAAAGAATACTTCCCACGTATTCCCTGCGTGTCGTAGAAGGCGACTAAAAGGGGAGGGAGCGGGGGGCTGGAAATCCTCCCCTCCCGTTTTTTTTTTTTTAATTTTCCAAAAGAAGGAACAGAGAAGGGGGCCAGGTGAGGATATTCCCTCAGAGGCCCAGTCCTCTGTTCTTAACGCTACCTTGCTAACGCGGGAACTGGCGAAGTTTGATATATATATATATATATATATATATATATATATATATATATATATATATATATATATATATATATATATATCTTTTTCTTTCTTTTAAACTATTCGCCATTTCTCGCGTTAGCGAGGTAGCGTTAAGAACAGAGGACTGGGCCTTTTTTGGAATATCCTCACCTGGCCCCCTTCTCTGTTCCTTCTTTTGGAAAAAAAAAAAAAAAAAACGAGAGGGGAGGATTTCCAGCCCCCCGCTCCCTCCCCTTTTAGTCGCCTTCTACGACACGCATGGAATACGTGGGAAGTATTCTTAATTCCCTATCCCCAGGGATAATATATATATATATATATATATATATATATATTTTCATGAGCGTGTGTGTGTGTATTACCGGCTCCGCCTAATGAGGTTACACCACTGTGTCATGGGCAGTACAGTCTCGACAATAAACTTCTCACTCCAAAGGAATCTACATTTCCCTGCTACTGGAAGCAGCGCAGCTTTTGAGGTACAGAAGCCTTTAACAAAAGAGTCTTGGTAAACACAAGGACTCTTGTTATAGAAAATTGGTCCTTGCGTAATCATAATGAATAGAATATGATAATAGATTCATACAGGCAAAAGATAGATAACTTTTCAATAAAGATATATTCATTGAGAGAGAGAGAGAGAGAGAGAGAGAGAGAGAGAGAGAGAGAGAGAGAGAGAGAGAGAGAGACTCTCATCCAATCATCTACAACTGTTTTTCTTGCAAGTCGTGTACAAGAGGCCTTCAGTTCCTGGGTCGGTCGAGCGTGTCGGGTGTCAGATGGTGGGCGAGGGGTGGGGTGGGTAGGGGGTGGGTCACATGACTCGCCCTAGTTTCACCCAGTGTGACCACCCTCAACCCCCCCCCCCCCTCCAACACGAGGTTAATGGTACACCTGCTTTTGTCGCCAAGGTGGGCCTATGGTGGGTTCGTGACGGGGTTCATGGTGGGGTTCATGGTGGGGTTCATGGTGGGGTCATGGGTGGGTTCATGGTGAGGTCATGGGTGGGTTCATGGTGAGGTCATGGATGGGTTCATGGTGAGGTCATGGATGGGTTCATGGTGAGGTCATGGGTGGGTTCATGGTGAGGTCATGGTTGGGTTCATGGTGAAGTCATGGGTGGGTTCATGGTGAGGTCATGGGTGGGTTCATGGTGAGGTCATGGGTGGGTTCATGGTGAGGTCATGGGTGGGTTCATGGTGAGGTCATGGGTGGGTTCATGGTGAGGTCATGGGTGGGTTCATGGTGAGGTCATGGATGGGTTCATGGTGAGGTCATGGGTGGGTTCATGGTGAGGTCATGGGTGGGTTCATGGTGAGGTCATGGGTGGGTTCATGGTGAGGTCATGGTTGGGTTCATGGTAAGGACATGGATGGGTTCATGGTGAGGTTATGGCCCGCGCTGACTCATGGTCAGTAACACTACCACTTCACCATAAAACATGTGGTAAAAAAAAAAAAGGTCAAATCACAGAGGCATAAGTTTGTTGAGTATACCTGGTAAGTTGTAGGGGAGGGTAATGATCGAGAGGGTGAAGACATGTACAGAGCATCAGATTGGGGAAGAGCAGTGTGGTTTTAGAAGTGGTAGAGGATGTGTGGATCAGGTGTTTGCTTTGAAGAATGTATGTGAGAAATACTTAGAAAAACAGGTGAATTTGTATGGAGCAATTATGGATCTGGAGGAGGCATATGATAGAGTTGATAGAGATGCTCTGTGGAAGGTGTTACGAATATATGGCATGAGAGGAACGCTACTGAAAGCAGTGACGGGTCTTTATTAAAAAAAAAATAAGGTAAGTGTGCGAGTAAGTAAAGAAGACGATGAGTGGTTGCAGGTGAATGGTCTGCGGTAAGGGTGTGTGATGTCACCATGGCTGTTCATTCTGTTTATGGATGGGGTGGAGAGCAAAGTGAACGCGAGAGTTTTGTGGAGTAGGGTAGGTCTGCTGTCTGCTAAGGACAGGGGTGCTTGGGAGGTGAATCAGTTATTGTTTGCAGATGACACAGCGCTGGTGTTAGATTCGAGTGAGAAACTCCAGAAATTGGTTTCTGTATTTGGTAAAGTGTGCGAAAGAAAATGTGGAGAGTGAAAGTGTTAAAAGCACAGTTATCAGGTTTAACATTGGAAAGAGGCAAGTCAGCAGGGATGGAATTTAGAATGGAGAAAACTTGGAAGTGTTCAATATACCTGGAAGTGGATATGGCAGCTAACTGAACCCTACTAAAGCGAGTCATAGGGTGGGTGAGGGGGCGAAAATTCTGGAAGCACTGAGGAATGTTTGGAAAGCGAGGTCTCTATCCAGGAGCGCAAAGATGGGCATGTTTGATGGTATTGTAGTCCCGACGGTGTTGTATGGAGGCGAGGATGAGCTGTTGAAAAGAACGCACGGAAGAGGGTGAATACATGTTGAAATAAAATATTCAAGGACAGTATGTGGTGTGAAGAGAGATAATCGAGTAAAGAACAATAAGTTGAGAGAGTTATAAAGTGATATATACGGGAAGAGTAGAGAGATAAAGCAAAGAATGTGTGCTGAACATATTAAAAGTGGGATCATCACACTGGGCAAGACTTTGTTTCAATGTGTAGGTGTTGAATGCATGTCAGGCACCCGGTAACTGTTGTGAGTGCTCTGCTTTGTGTGGTTTGCAGCACTGGTTATGTCTGCCATGACCCGGTGAATGACCAGGCAGGTGAGGCGTCGTTTAGGGTGGAGCAGACCAATTGACTGTAAAGGCTACGACGGAATTCATATTCTTGTTCATCTAACCTCCAAGGATCCCTTCTCTAAGGCTCCTGAAGCAGTGAGGCTGCGCTACAATCAGGATCAGGGGAAATGACGGTCCTCTTTGGAAGGAAAGGGTTCTTCGCAGAGTCTGTACTGTCTTTGCTAATGATGGATGACCTTTTCACTCGCGTTTGCGACCATGAACCACCAACACCGTACACACACACACACACACACACACACACAAAACTTACGAAAACATCAATTAAAATCACATATGGAGTCCTGAAAAAAAATGAAAAGGACTTATCTCCAGAGAAAATATACCAGCACCCCACCACCAACCTCACCTTTAACGTCTAAATCCTTATATCGTGACGCCATTACTCAGCACTTTCGTTAAAGGAGTCGCACCTTCAGTAATCCCAGAGTCCCACAGCCTGCGCGTCTTTTGGTTATCATTTAGTTATCGTTATCATAACGATAAACAATGTATCTCGTGACCTGGTGATACGAGGCAATGACGAAGGCAATCGCATGTTCACCAAATGGCAACCTTAGCTACGTCTCTTCGTTGTATATCAACTGACTGTTATATTTTTCTCTTGCGTCTCCCCTGATGATGATGTGATTATGACACGAAAGTGCACTTGGGATCTTATCGTGTTTCATTTTCCCCTTGGACTCATAGGAATATATATATATATATATATATATATATATATATATATATATATATATATATATATATATATATATATATATATATTATCCCTGGGGATAGGGGAGAAAGAATACTTCCCACGTATTCCCTCCATGTCGTAGAAGGCGACTAAAAGGGGAGGGAGCGGGTGGCTGGAAATCCTCCCCTCTCGTTTTTTTTTAATTTTCCAAAAGAAGGAACAGAGAAGGGGGCCAGGTGAGGATGTTCCCTCAAAGGCCCAGTCCTCTGTTCTTAACGCTACCTCGCAAACGCGGGAAATGGCAAATCGTATGAAAAAAAAAAAAAATTATATATATATATATATATATATATATATATATATATATATATATATATATATATATATATATATATATATATATATTATATATATATATAGAACCCATCCTAGTCCGTCATTATCAAGCCTATGAACAAAATCTTATGTAATTTTAATCATAAGTTTAGGTCTACTGTTCGAATTCTTAATATTTTATTGTCCTCTATCTTTTCTATCCACTAGCGGAAGCAACACTGTCTTGTATCATCATTTATGAAGAGTCTTCTTGTGTGTGTGTGTGTGTGTGTGTGTGTGTGTGTGTGTGTGTGTGTATGTATGTGTGTGTGTACGTGTGTGTGTGTGTGTGTGTGTGTGTGTGTGTGTGTGTATGTGTGTGTGTGTGTATGTATGTGTGTGTGTACGTGTGTGTGTGTGTGTATGTGTGTGTGTGTGTGTGTATGTGTGTGTGTAAGGGGTACCGAAGTATTTGCCACCTTTCAATCCATTTCTTTGTGGATGGAAAGGGCGACTGTGGTGTGTCACACACACACACACACACACACATGTACTGCTGAGCGGGACACAAAGACAACAACATACAGAATCTTAAAAAGTAGAGATGGGGGGCCCACAAGTGTAGAACTCCCTCCCCGTACAGTACAAGAGATGGGTCCCCACGAGTGTAGAACTCCCTCCCCGTACAGTACAAGAGATGGGGCCCCCACAAGTGTAGAACTCCCTCCCCGTACAGTACAAGAGATGGGGTCCCCACAAGTGTAGAACTCCCTCCCCGTACAGTAGCAACAGCGTACACCTACAAAGGTGATTACGTGGTTGTGGACCTCGGAGCCCCGTTGTTACAACCGGGTGGCGATGCTCTCCTCTTACTGTTGGAGATGGTGGTGGGGGGAGGGGGGGCCCGCCACCACCGTGCACCAACACCAGCTCCAACAGCAGCAGCAGCAGCGGCGGTCTTCCAGCTTGAGTGACAGCTTGGGGGGGGGGGGAGTGTGTGGTGGCGGGGCTGTTGGGGGAGCTAAAAACCCCCCCCTCCCCCCCCCCCACTAGGGAGGGAGCACATATGAATAGAACGTAATGAGTAAAATGTGTTCATCATGGTGGCGGGTGAGAGGGGCGTAACCCCCACCCCCCCAGCCAGGCGCGCGGGCCGGAGCGGCCCTTGTGGGGGCCCCGCTGGGGGGGCCCCTCAGGGGGTGGAGGGGGGGTGTGGGCCCTCAGAGAGTGGGGGGGGACACGACCTGGGGGCCCCAGCCACGGATTATTTAATTCGACATCAATCATTGGTTGGGGCTGCGGCGGTAAGAGCGGGCCCTGGGGCAGGAGGGCCCCTAAGTGAAGCCCCCCCGACCTAAGGGGGGCCCCCCCAAGGGCCCACCGCCGCCAACCCCCCCCGACCCTTGAGTCACACCTCGACCGTAGGGCTGGGCCGGGCCCACGGGCCGCTCTGCCCTCCTGGCTCGCACACCTGCTGGTATAGACGCACAGTAGCTTGGCCCGGCCTGGCCAGGCCAGATGTGTCTACACCACACCTGTGACTACACCACACTTGTGTCTACACCACACCTGTGACTACACCACACTTGTGTCTACACCACACCTGTGACTACACCACACTTGTGTCTACACCACACCTGTGACTACACCACACTTGTGACTACACCACACTTGTGTCTACACCACACCTGTGACTACACCACACTTGTGTCTACACCACACCTGTGACTACACCACACCTGTGACTACACCACACCTGTGACTACACCACACTTGTGTCTACACCACACCTGTGACTACACCACACCTGTGTCTACACCACTCCTGTGAGATATCTCTACACCACACCTGGAAGATATCTCTACACCACACCTGTGTCTACACCACACCTGTGAGATATCTCTACACCACACCTGGAAGATATCTCTACATACCTGTATCACTACACCTGTGAGTTATCTCTACACAACACCTGTATCTCTACAACTGCACAACACGTGTGCTGGCCAAACACACCTGCTGTATCCCCCAGACCATCTACACCTGACCTTAATCATATGTCACACACAACAGGGTGTACCATTCCCCTCCCCCCACCCATCACCCCCCCCTCCCACCCATCACCACCCCCCTCCCCCCCTCCCTCCCCCCACCACCACATGTACCGTAACACTCACACCGTACCACCCCTCCCTATCCATCACCACCACCCCCCCATTCCCTCCCTCAACACATGTACCGTACCACTCCCCCTACCCATCACCACCATCCCCCTTCCCTTCATCCCTCCTCCTCCACCACATGTACCGTAACACACCCCTCCACATCACCCCCTCCCTCCCTCCTCCACCACATGTACCGTACCACACCCCAACCCATCACTCCCCCTTCCCTCCATCCCTCCTCCATGTACCTAACATGTACCGTACCATCACCCCCCATCCCTTACCCATCACCACACCCCTTCCCTCCCTCCCTCACCACATGTACCGTACCACACACCAACCCATCACTCCCCCCTCCCTCCATCCCTCCTCCATGTACCTAACATGTACCTAACCATCACCCCCATCCCTTACCCATCACCACACCCCTTCCCTCCCTCCTCACCACATGTACCGTACCACACCTCAACCCATCACTCCCCCCTCCCCTCCATCCCTCCTCCATGTACCTAACATGTACCGTACCATCACCCCCATCCCTTACCCATCACCCACCCCTTCCCTCCCTCCTTCACCACATGTACCGCACAACACCTGTACCCGTACATCTGTACCCGTACATCTGTACCGTACGAAGATACATACATCACGACTGAACGCTCGTAAACACATGCTCTCCCGAGACCTGTAACTTACAGGACCTGTAACTTACAGTGCCTGTAACCCCCATTTTGACACCTGTAACCTTAACCCAACACCTGTAACCGGGGTGTTGGATCATGATTTTGGTAAACTCCCTCCTTCCTTCATCTGTCAGTACTTCAAACTCCTAATCTGTCTTAAACCTGGTTTGTATTTTATGCAAATTTCCGTTTAAATGGTAATTATTCCTTGACTGAATACAGTAGGGGAGGGGGGGAGTCCATCATTACCCTGCTACTGTGAGTGGCGCAGCGTGCAAGGGGCTCCAGGACGCCCCGTCCAGAAGCAATTGAAAATTGTGTGTGTGTATATATATATATATATATATATATATATATATATATATATATATATATATAGATAGATAGATAGATAGATGAATAGATAGGCGTGTGTGTGTGTGTGTGTGTGTGTGTGTGTGTGTGTGTGTGTGTGTGTGTGTGTGTGTGTGTGTGTGTGTCTTTTTTTCTAGTCAATCTGACCTAAACCTACCTAACTTAACCTAACCTAGCCAAACTTTATTCATCTATCTAGAGTCAAATCAAACCTAGCCTATCCCGAACTGCCCTCACAATCTAACCTAGCATTCCTTAAACTTAACCCAAACTAGCCGCCCAGCCTAACTTCATGTAACCCAACATACCTAAACTCAAACTAGCCTAACTCAATCTAACAAAAGCATGCCTCAACTTAAACTACCCTAACCTAACCTTCCCTAAGTTTATCGAAACTTACTTAAACCCAAACTAACCTAGCCAAACCTAATCATTCCCTAACTTAATCTAAGCTAGCATACCTTAACCCAAACTAACCTAGCCAAACCTAACCATTCCCTAACTTAATCTAACCTAGCATACTTTAACCCAAACTAACCTAGCCAAACCTAACCATGCCCTAACTTAACCTAGCATACTTTAACCCAAACTAACCTAGCCACACCTAACCATACCCTAACTTAATCTAACCTAGCATACTTTAACCCAAACAAACCTAGCCAAACCTAACCATTCCCTAACTTAACCTAACCTAGCATACTTTAACCCAAACTAACCTAACTTAATCTAACCTAGCATACTTTAACCCAAACTAACCTAGCCAAACCTAACCATTCCCCCTAACTTAACCTAACCCAGCATACTTTTAAACCCCACACTAACCTAACATACCCCCCTAACCCAAACTACCCTATCCCCTAACTAAACCATGAACACTGCAACTTTAAACCCTAAGTTAGAAAAAGAAAAAGTTAGGAAAGAAAAAAAAAATTATATAGATACACCACACACACACACAAGCCATTTACCCTCCTGTTCATAAGTCAAACTTTTCATTACGCTGAACAGAATTAAAGTTAAACAACAAAGGAAATTCCCAGCCCTCCTATGTTAAAAGATCTCGCGATGGGATGACAGAGACAATGGGACACACGGCATAAATAATCAAATACTCAAAATGACCAGCTAACATCCGATTAAAACGAAGTTTACATTTAAATGACCGGCAAAACTACACACACACACACACACACACACACACACACACACACAAAAGCCAAACACCAAAAAAAATTGCGTTAATCAACATATTCCGATTTCACGAACGAGGACAATTGCGTAATTCGTGTTCACGAACGAGATAAGGCACATAATCAAATAATGGAATTTACGAATCTTGATAAATATTCGTGTAGACGAAAGAGAAGATATAGAGGGGGGGGAAGGGCGTGTTTACATGCCCTACCAGTCTTCAATTTCACCAAATATAAGAAAATTCCTATTTTTTCGGAAGAGTTCGTAAAATCGAAGACACTGCAAAGACACACACCAAATTCAACAATGTTAAAAGCACATTTCGCCGGCCAAGAATGTTAAAAATTAAATGTTAAAAAAAACTATGAAAGATGTGTTTTTGCACGGACATTATCATGGAACAGAGCGAAGCCAACACTAGATGTAGCTATAAACCTAACTTAACCTATCCCAACTTAACCTATCCTAACTTAACCTAACCTAACTTAACCTAAATTAACCTACCCTAACTTAACCTACCCTAACTTAACCTATCCAAACTTAACCTATCCTAACTTAACCTACCCTAACTTAACCTAACCTAACTTAACCTAACCTAACTTAACCTACCCTAACTTAACCTCAGCTTTGCTGGACTAAGTTAGGCTAACCTGTTCCTATAGACGCTAACTTGGTAGGGGTGAAGCAGGATAGCGCAGCTATTATGGAAATCAACCTAAGCTATACTAACCTAACCTAACCTATTTCTAGAGAATTTCTCTCAGCACTACACAGATGAGCTGCAACCTAACCTAACCTAACTTATTTCTAGAGCCATTCTCTCGGTATGAGACAGACTAGTTACAACCTAACCTAACCTAACGCTAACTTAACCTAAGTTAACGCTAACCTAGCTTAACGCTTACTTAAACTAACCTAGCTTACTCTAACCTAAGCTACCCTAACACTAACCTAACATAGCCAAACCTAATCTAATGCTTACCTAACCTAACGCTAACTTAACCTAAGTTAACGCTAACCTAACTTAACGCTTACTTAAGCTAACCTAGCTTAACCCTAACGTAACGCTACCCTAATACTAACCTAACATAGCCAAACCTAATCTAACGCTTACCTAACCTAACGCTAACTTAACCTAAGTTAACGCTAACCTAACTTAACGCTTACTTAAGCTAACCTAGCTTAACCCTAACGTAACGCTACCCTAATACTAACCTAACATAGCCAAACCTAATCTAACGCTTACCTAACCTAACGCTAACTTAACCTAAGTTAACGCTAACCTAGCTTAACGATTACTTAAGCTAACCTAGCTTACCCTAACCTAACGCTAACCTAAGCTACCCTAACACTAACCTAACCTAGCCAAACCTAATCTAACATTACCAAACCTAACGCGGGAGACAGCGACAAAATATAATCAAACACATATAATATACATATATAGTTTTTATACGCATATATACATCATTATCTTCAGATATGCATTTCCCTCTGAGCAATCGGCCCGTGTGTGTGTGTGTGTGTGTGTGTGTGTGTGTGTGTGTGTGTGTGTACAAGTCAACATACGGGGGAGGAGGAGGAGGAGGAGGAGGAGGAGGAGGAGGAGGAGGAGGAGGGAGGGAGGGAGGGAGGGAGGGGATGAGGGGGAGGGGAGGGGGGGATGATAATAAGTCTGCTCGACTTTATGAAAATAAAGATAAATAAGGTTCAATTTATGACCCCCCGATTATTTTCTTCTTTTTTAATTTTTTTTGGGTGGGGGATCGAATATAAGGGTTTGTGCGGGTAGGGTGGCAGGGCTCGGGGGGGGGGGGGAAGAGAGAGAGAGAGAGAGAGAGAGAGAGAGAGAGAGAGAGAGAGAGAGAGAGAGAGAGAGAGAGGGGATAATAAGACAGGGAGAGTTCAAAGGGAGATTACTTAAGGCGAGGATAGATAATGTCGAGCTAAGACAGAAAGAATATATATATATATATATATATATATATATATATATATATATATATATATATATATATATATATATATGTTTACCAAATGGCGTCCTAGCTTCGTCTCTTCGATGTATATCAACTGACTGTTATATTTCTCTCTTGTGTCTCCCCTGATGATGTGATTATTACACGAAAGTGCACTTGGGAACTTGTCGTGTTACATTTTCCCCGTGGGCTCGTAGGAATATATATATATATATATATATATATATATATATATATATATATATATATATATATATATATATATATATATATATCTTTCTTTTAAACTATTCGCCATTTCCCGCATTAGCGAGGTAGCATTAAGAACAGAGGACTGGGCCTTTGAGGGAATATCCTCACCTGGCCCAATTCTCCGTTCCTTCTTTTGGAAAATTAAAAAAAAACGAGAGGGGAGGATTTCCAGCCCCCCGCTCCCTCCCCTTTTAGTCGCCTTCTACGACACGCAGGGAATACGTGGGAAGTATTCTTAATCCCCTATCCCCAGGGATATATATATATATATATATATTTTTTTTTTTTTTTTTTTTTTTTTGCTTTGTCGCTGTCTCCCGCGTTTGCGAGGTAGCGCAAGGAAACAGACGAAAGAAATGGCCCAACCCCCCCCCCCATACACATGTATATACATACGTCCACACACGCAAATATACATACCTACACAGCTTTCCATGGTTTACCCCAGACGCTTCACATGCCTTGATTCAATCCACTGACAGCACGTCAACCCCGGTATACCACATCGCTCCAATTCACTCTATTCTTTGCCCTCCTTTCACCCTCCTGCATGTTCAGGCACCGATCACACAAAATCTTTTTCACTCCATCTTTCCACCTCCAATTTGGTCTCCCTCTTCTCCTCGTTCCCTCCACCTCCGACACATATATCCTCTTGGTCAATCTTTCCTCACTCATTCTCTCCATGTGACCAAACCATTTCAAAACACCCTCTTCTGCTCTCTCAACCACGCTCTTTTTATTTCCACACATCTCTCTTACCCTTACGTTACTTACTCGATCAAACCACCTCACACCACACATTGTCCTCAAACATCTCATTTCCAGCACATCCATCCTCCTGCGCACAACTCTATCCATAGTCCACGCCTCGCAACCATACAACATTGTTGGAACCACTATTCCTTCAAACATACCCATTTTTGCTTTCCGAGATAATGTTCTCGACTTCCACACATTCTTCAAGGCTCCCAGAATTTTCGCCCCCTCCCCCACCCTATGATCCACTTCCGCTTCCATGGTTCCATCCGCTGCCAGATCCACTCCCAGATATCTAAAACACTTCACTTCCTCCAGTTTTTCTCCATTCAAACTCACCTCCCAATTGAATTGACCCTCAACCCTACTGTACCTAATAACCTTGCTCTTATTCACATTTACTCTTAACTTTCTTCTTTCACACACTTTATCCCTGGGGATAGGGGAGAAAGAATACTTCCCACGTATTCCCTAAGTGTCGTAGTAGGAGACTAAAAAGGGAGGGAGCGGGGTGGGCTGAAAATCCTCCCCTCCCGTTTCTAATTTTCCAAAAGAAGGAACAGAGAAGGGGGCCAAGTGAGGATATTCCACGCAAGGCTCAGCCCTCCCATTCTTAACCCAACCTCGCTAACGCGGGGAAATGGCGAATATGTATGAAAAAAACAATATAAATTCGCTAGAATATAGCAGGGAGTGGAGCGCTCAGGCAAATGGTTTATGGGAAACAATATACATCCGATGATTTGGGAGAGGGTGTGAGTGCCTAAACACCTAATAGGTCTCTTAACAACCTGACTCCACCTATTGCCTCGGATGCGTAGGTTACGGGATGCGTAACACATGAGATGCGTAACGTCTGTGGCACTCTACCTGTTTGCCTTGGCCCTGTGGGGGAGGACTCTACACACACACACACCTGGCGTGACTCTACATATCAAGAGATAAAGATAAGAACGAGACAGTAATGATGTATTGTTTATATCTGTGTTTACACACTCTACGAATTATCATTACTATGTTCTTATGGTTTGAGAGACGAATAATTCAGTTATATATATATATATATATATATATATATATATATATATATATATATATATATATATATATATATATATATATATGAACAAGCTCTTTCATAGAACACACAATACCCATCCAGCAGGTAGGATTCGAACCCAGGATATTCTGCATGGCATCCGGGAACGTAGCCGAACCGTTAGCATTCGCGAATACGACACACAAAAAAAGTGATAATTTTGAATTATTACCTGAATTATTCCTCTCTCAAATCATGAGAAGAGAGTAATGATGATTCGTAGAATGTGTATATATATATGAGAGGGATGATCATGTTTGGGCGTATATGATGAAGGCGACATGTAGTTAGCTGGAAACCAAGATATGTCCAAGGTGTTATATACCACGGGTACATATAAGGCCCACGGACGTCTAACGTACTGCACATTCGGGTTAGGTCATGTCACACACACACACACACACACACACTACACACACTCGCACACACACACACACACACCTATCTTAATGCAGGGTTGCGCGAGACATAGTACATATATAAATAAGGTTAAGAGACGGGGCAACACGAGTGTACACCTCTCTTCCCCCGTCACACACACAAATTCCAACCACACACACACACACACACACACAAACAAACACACACACACACGGGTCAGGTAGGAGGTAAACAAGGTGGTACCACAGTTAAGAGATAATGGCGAGATGTTTTGGATATCACAAAGTCATTATTCTGGTAGCGTCTGTGACACTCACATCTTGCTGTGTGTGTGTGTTAGGGTGAGGAGATAGCCAAAACCAGAGCCTATATAAAGTACAAGGGGTGAGGAAGCAAGGAACGAGAACAGGAGGATTAAAAAGAAAGAAAAAAAAAAACTTTGAAAAAAATATTCTGGACGAGACAAAAAAATATTCTGGACGAGACAAAAAAAATATTCTGGACGAGACAAAAAAAATATTCTGGACGAGACAAAAAAATATTCTGGACGAGACGGGAATAAAAGAAAAAAAAAGGGAAAAAAAATATGCGAAACGTTTCCATACATTTTCATCAGGAATCAAATGTCACTTAAAGAGCAGATTGTCTTGTCAAGAGGGATGAGTTGTCGAGGGCGATGGCGAAAAAAATATTCAAAAAGGTTAATGAAAAATGTGTAAAAGTCGTCTTAAAACTGTGGCAGACACTATAGAGCCAATACCAGAGAGACGGAGCGGGAAGGAGTGTCTTAAGAGATAACTAACATCTACAAAAAAAGGCATTAAAAATATATTTATCAAGGGGTCTTGATCCTTATATAAGATTCTGATGGTCCTGCTAACGTTCCTCCATGTGTGCTGATGAAGTGTGTGTGTGTGTGTGTGTGTGTGTGTGTGTGTGTGTGTGTGTGTGTGTGTGTGTGTGTGTCTGATACACTTGACAAACCACTTGTACTGTTCAAACCGTCGCTGGAGGAAAGTAAAATGCCAAGGGAGTGGAAGAGAGCAGCCATCATACCTATTTCTTTTTTCTGACAAAGGAAAGTGGAGGGAGTCTTTTGAGGAATGTAGTCTCAAACACTAGAAGTGGTAATCAGAGATCAAGTGGACGAACACTTGCAAAGACGAAATGACCTGAACAAGAGAACACACTTTCCCAGCTACAGGGTCTGGGTGCACAACATACCTTTCAGATTTCTACGAGAGAGTAAGCTCCGTTCTGTGCATGAGACAATGGAGGGTGGATCATACGTGTAAGGATACCATGAGAAAGAACTTGACACTGCGCCATATGTGAGGCTGGCAAAGAAGATGAAGCTTCAGGTAGGAGTGATGGAGGAAAAATTAACTTAGTGGAAAGGACCAACGAATGCATGTCGGAATAGCCTTCTTGAAATGGAATGTGAGGATCACCCCTGGTGTGCCGCAGGGTTAAGTTCTGGGACCCATACTCTTCTTCATCTCTGAAAGATCATTTGCCATAAGGACTGGACTCGCATGTCATTATGTTTGCAGATGATGCCAAGGTCATGGAGTGGTGGTAGCCGAGAGCAAAGAAGACTGCATCAACATACAAGGGGACCTAGGCAAACTCCAAATTTTGGTCTGATCCATGGACAGTGAAATTCCAATTTGGTCTGATCCATGGAGAGTGAAATTCAATCCAAATATAAACCAAAATATTGATGATGGCACGTAGTGAAACAAGGCCTCAACAAGAATCTCATCTGAACCGGAAATAAGGTGTAGAAATCTGCGTCTGAGAAGGACTTAGGAGTCCAACACCGTACTCAAGTCGTGCGCCAAAGCCCCATCCACGAGAACTGAAGAAAAGGTTGAGTGTCTGATGGGAACTAAATACGCTCTTAGATTTAAGGGAATTGGAATATTTGGTAAATCGTTCACATCCTACGTTATACGAGAACTAGTATATGCTCCTCGACTTTGGTCACCGCAGCTACAGAAGCACAAAGAAATGATAGAGAAGGTCCAGAGGAGGACAATACAGATGGCCAAACGGTAATTAAACCAGCTGAAATAAAGGGACAGGCCAGGGGCCACTACTGTCCCCACACTGGAAGAGAGAAGAGTAAGGGGGACCAGTTTGATGAGAACAGTGAACTGTTCTTCGAAAGATGCAATAATAGAACAACCAAAGAACATAACATGAAATTAAGAAAAACTAGTTTTAAATAAGATGTAAAGAGATATTGTATGAGAACAGTGCATGAATGGGATAAGATAAGAGGTCAAATTGTGAATGCTGATAGTGTACGAAAGTTCAAAAGGTTGAATGATAGTTAGGAAAGTTTAAAAGGTGAAGTTTATGTGGTTAGAGAACTTCCTCCCAGTACCATACAAACAAGTAATTTATATAAAGTATATATCATACATATTAGCCATTTCCCGCGTTAGCGAGGTAGCGTTAACAAGAGAGAACCGAGCCTTAGAGGGAATATCCTCACTTGGCTCCCTTTCTCTGTTCCTTCTTTTAGAAAATTAAGAAAGCTAGAGGGGAGGATTTCCAGCACCCCCGCGCTCCCTCCCCCTTTTAGTCGCCTCCTACAGGTGAAGACACAGTCCACGCATTAACCAGACGGGGCAACACGAGAATAGGACTCCCTACTCATACCACACATAGTCACATACACACACACACACACACACACACACACACACACACACACACACACACACACACACAGACTACTTTCCAATCTCACTTACGGTAAGTCGCCTGCCTTCTACTTCTACTTACGCGCATTTACTCATCGAATCAAAGGATTCACACCCACTGATGGACGATTCTCTCTCTCTCTCTCTCCCTCCCTCTCTCTCTCTCTCTCTCTCTCTCTCTCTCTCTCTCTCTCTCTCTCTCTCTCTCTCTCTCTCCCACTGCAAGCGAATAGGATCCAGATAAGACACGTAAGGGAACGTTCGGGGATCCAACGTTACACCCGACAACGAAGGCAAGATAAACGTTGGTCAGCCGGGTTCGAACCCGGAACTCAAGACAAAAACATAACAGATGAATTACCAATGAGTTCATCTGTTTGTTTGTTTGTTTGTTTTTCCTTTTTCTTGACCATAATTATAATTAGCGTAGGGGCGGGGTGTAAATGGTGTAGGAGTAAGGTGTCATTGGCGTAGGGTGTCATAGGTGAAGGGGTAGGGTGTCATTGGTGAAGGGTAGGGTGTCATAGGTGAAGGGGTAGGGTGTCATAGGTGAAGGGGTAGGGTGTCATTGGTGAAGGGGTAGGGTGTCATTGGTGAAGGGTAGGGTGTCACTGGTGTAAGGGTAGGGTGTCACTGGTGTAGGAGTAGGGTGTCATTGGTGTAAGGGTGTAAATAGTGTAGGGGTAGGATGTCAATGGTGTAGGGGTAGGGTGTAGTAATAGACGCCCAGCGCCTCTCTGTGTGTGTGTGTGACGCACAGTATACGTCATGTCCAATAGGAGGAAAGCATCAGCAGGTAACTGATTTCATGAGAGAGAGAGAGAGAGAGAGAGAGAGAGAGAGAGAGAGAGAGAGAGAGAGAGAGAGAGAGAGAGAGAGAGAGAGAGAGGGAGAGATTGTAGTTTTATACCACATAAACGAAACATTGAATTATCTTTTTTTCAAATTCATATTTTCCCTCCCTTCCCCCCCTCCACCAATCTACCCTTTCAGAGAGACAGACAACATGAATTCAGAGTTTTAATTGCAGGTAATCAACAGATTTGTGGATGTTGATGTGTTGAATTTGTTATCATTTATTTTCTCTTTTTTTTTTTTTATCTAACCCCAGTATATTCCAACCCTCCCATTTTGAACCCGAGCCAGAATTTAGTGGTATCATAATTACTTTGTTTATTTACCTGACGCAAGCCCCTTTTTGCTGTTGCATATGTATCATAGAAAAACCATAGTCTCTTTTTTTTTATCATCTATTTATTTGCTATTGGGGAAAAAAGTTCCGTTCATGTTTTGCCTCTAATGATATGCATTCGGGTTTATTTGTTACCATTTATTGGCGAGATAGGCATTCGGGTTGATTTGTTTACCATTTATTGGTGAGACCCCAGTATCTACGTATATTCCTGTTAGTGTGATCAAACTTTTCTTTTTTTTCACTAAGGGAGAGGGAGTTCTACACCTGTGGAGGAGACACCCACACCCCTTTCTCTTTGAATTTTCTCTTGTCACACAACTTTTTTTTTTATCTTCTGTATCCTGTGTGCGTGTACCATCTTCTCATTTACCATCTCCATGATCACGCTGATGTACAACCTTAAAAGCTGTGATCAGGTCACC
>NC_092225.1:99410231-99437731 GCF_036320965.1 Panulirus ornatus
TCTCTCTCTCTCTCTCTCTCTCTCTCTCTCTCTCTCTCTCTCTCTCTCTCTCTCTCTCTCTCTCTCTCTTTAAGATGAGGAATGCGTCCAGACTGATCACATATAAATACATATATATTTTTTTTTGGTTGAGGGTCAATCTTTCCAACTGTGTGTGTGTGTGTGTTCAAGATTCGGTCTTGTAGCTTCTTCGTGTGTACAGTTTGAGATAGTCTGAGATATCTCTTATGGACGGATGAAGACTCAGTCTGACCTTGGGGCAAGCCTACATACATCAGGTCAGGTCAGGTCAGGGAAAAACACACACACACACACACACACACACACGACTAACGAAACAACACATACAGGAATGATTCCAGATACACACACACACACACACACACACACACACACACACACACACAGGTGTACATCCACGCTCACAGATTTCACTGCAACACACAACCATGGACACACACACACACACACACAGGTGTACATCCACGCTCACAGATTTCATTGCAACACACAAACATGCACACACACACCTGGCTTCGGCAGGTGTGTGTGTGTGTGTGTGTGTGTGTGTGTGTGTGTGTGTGTGTGTGTGTGTGTGTGTGTGTTGCCCGTGGGTGTGGCCTGACGACTCCAGCAGCGGCTTTTTGGCCCCTGTCATGACTTGTCATATCAGGTGGTGTGACAGGTGGGCGGGTGGGTGGGTGTGGGTGTGGGTGGTGAACACCCCTCCATCCCCGCCCACAACCTCCTCTTCCCCCTCTCCCCTCATGACGAGGCCCGCGCGCCTCCTCCTCCTCCCTCACCTCCTCCCTCACCACCTCCTCCTCCTTCACCTCCTCCTCCCTCACCACCTCCTCCTGCCTCACCTCCTCCTCCTGCCTCACCAACAGACAATGTATCATCAAACGGTGAAAGGGGCGAAAGTTAATAATCATCATCAGCCGATATTCCGATTAGCGAATCTCCCGCGACTTGGCCTGTGTGGTGGAGGAGGAGGAGGTGGTGATGGTGGTGGTGATGGTGGAGGTGATGATGGTGATGGTGAAGGTGGTGATGGTGGTGGAGGTGGTGATGGTGGAGGTGATGGTGGTGGTGATGGTGATGGTGGAGGTGGTGATTGTGGAGATGGTGGAGGTGATGGAGGTGATGGTGATGGTGGTGGTGGTGGAGGTGGTGGTGGTGGTGGTGATGGTGGTGGTGGAGGTGGTGGAGGTGGTGATGGTGGTGGTGATGGTGGTGGTGGTGGTGGAGGTGGTGATGGTGGTGGTGGAGATGGTGGAGGTGATGGAGGTGATGGTGATGGTGGTGATGGTGGAGGTGATGGTGGTGGTGATGGTGGAGGTGGTGGTGGTGGTGATGGTGGAAGTGGTGATGGTGGTGGTGATGGTGGTGGTGGTGGTGATGGTGGTGGTGGTGGTGGTGGTGGAGGTGGTGATGGTGGTGGTGGAGATGGTGGAGGTGATGGAGGTGATGGTGATGGTGGTGATGGTGGAGGTGATGGTGGTGGTGATGGTGGAGGTGGTGGTGGTGGTGATGGTGGAAGTGGTGATGGTGGTGGTGATGGTGGAGGTGGTGATGGTGGTGATGGTGGAAGTGGTGATGGTGGTGGTGATGGTGGTGGTGGTGGTGGTGGTGGAGGTGGTGATGGTGATGGTGATGGTGATGGTGATGGTGGAGGTGGTGATGGTGGGGACCGCCCGCGCTCCAGCAGGAGGAGGAACATGGTCGTCTTGGTTCCTTGAGGTAAGGGGGTCACCCATTTAGTGAGCTTGTGATCACCCATTAATGAGCTTATTATCACCCATTTAGTGAGCTTATAATCACCCATTTAATGAGCTTATAATTACCCATTTAGTGAGCTTATGATCATTCATTTTGAGAGCTTATGATCATTCATTTTGAGAGCTTATGATCATTCATTTTGAGAGCTTATGATCATTCATTTTGAGAGCTTATGATCATTCATTTTGAGAGCTTATGATCATTCATTTTGAGAGCTTATGACTACCCATTTAGAGATCTTCTAATAAACCATTTACAGATCTTATAATCACCCATTCAGTGAGCTTATAATCACCCATTTACAATCTTATAATCACCCATTCAGTGAGCTTATAATTACCCATTTAGTGAGCTTATAATTACCCATTTAGTGAGCTTATAATCACTCATTTTGAGAGCTTATGACTACCCATTTAGAGATCTCTAATCACCCTATTTCCAGATCTTCTAATCACCCATTTAGTGAGCTTATAATCACCCATTTTGAGAGCTAATGATCAATCAGTCAGGGAGCCGAGGTCACACTCGCACTGTATCAGTTTAGAAAGTTGTAACATAAACAGAAAGCATGTCATCTTACACTAGTATTCACAGAGCGAGTGATAACATGTGGGCTAGGCGAAGTGTAACACACCAATCTTCCTTTATCTTATCAACTGGGAAATGATTCTAGAGTCGACAAACTTTAGAAAAAAAAAAAGAGACGAGAAAAAAAGAGTAAGAATGACGTTGATAATTTTAAAATCCCAAGTGTGATATTTTTACGACAAATGTCTCAACCATAAATGACGAACGCCTTCAACCATCCATCACGAACGTTTGCACCATCCGCCACGAACGTTTCCACCATCCATCACGAACGTTTCCACCATCCATCACGAACGTTTCCACCATCCATCACGAACGCCTTCAACCATATCCACCACGAACGTTTCCACCATCCATCATGAACGTTTCCACCATCCATCACGAACGTTTCCACCATCCATCACGAACGCCTTCAACCATATCCACCACGAACGTTTCCACCATCCATTACGAACGCCCTCAACCATCCACCACGAACGTTTCCACCATCCATCACGAACGCCCTCAACCATCCACCACGAACGTTTCCACCATCCACCACGAACGTTTGCTCCATCCATTACGAACGCCCTCAACCATCCACACGAACGTTTGCTCCATCCATCACGAACGCCCTCAACCATCCACACGAACGTTTGCTCCATCCATCACGAACGCCTTCAACCATCCACCACGAACGTTTGCTCCATCCATCACGAACGCCCTCAACCATCCACACGAACGTTTGCTCCATCCATCACGAACGCCTTCAACCATCCACCACGAACGTTTGCTCCATCCATCACGAACGCCCTCAACCATCCACACGAACGTTTGTTCCATCCATCACGAACGCCTTCAACCATCCACCACGAACGCCTTCAACCATCCATCACGAACGCCTTCAACCATCCACCACGAACGCCTTCAACCATCCACCACGAACGCCTTCAACCATCCATCACGAACGCCTTCAACCATCCACCACGAACGCCCTCAACCAACCACCACGAACGCTTTCAACCATCCATTACGAACGCTTTCAACCATCCACCACGAACGCCTTCAACCATCCACCACGAACGCCTTCAACCATCCACCACGAACGCTTTCAACCATCCACCACGAACGCCCTCAACCAACCACCACGAACGCCTTCAACCATCCACCACGAACGCCTTCAACCATCCACCACGAACGCCTTCAACCATCCACCACGAACGCTTTCAACCATCCACCACGAACGCCCTCAACCATCCACCACGAACGCCTTCAACCATCCACCACGAACGCCTTCAACCATCCACCACGAACGCCTTCAACCATCCACCACGAACGCCTTCAACCATCCACCACGAACGCCTTCAACCATCCACCACGAACGCCTTCAACCATCCACCACGAACGCCTTCAACCATCCACCACGAACCATTCTTGTAAGGCTAGTAAACTCCTCACAGTACCTTTTCTATCACTCAACCAATCAATCAAGACGAAAAAATAATTAGTTAATCAAATAACTGAAAACGAATAACTATAAGAGTTTTTACGATGAAAATAAAGAGGCTTTACGTACAAAATAAAGAGGCTTTACGTATAAAATAAAGAGGCTTTACGTATAAAATAAAGAGTCTTTACGTATAAAATAAAGAGTCTTTACGTATAAAATAAAGAGGCTTTACGTATAAAATAAAGAGTCTTTACGTATAAAATAAAGAGTTTTTACGATGAAAATAAAGAGGCTTTACGTATAAAATAAAGAGGCTTTACGTATAAAATAAAGAGGCTTTACGTATAAAATAAAGAGTCTTTACGTATAAAATAAAGAGTCTTTACGTATAAAATAAAGAGGCTTTACGTACAAAATAAAGAGGCTTTACGTATAAAATAAAGAGTTTTTACGATGAAAATAAAGAGGCTTTACGTATAAAATAAAGAGGCTTTACGTATAAAATAAAGAGGCTTTACGTATAAAATAAAGAGTTTTTACGATGAAAATAAAGAGGCTTTACGTATAAAATAAAGAGGCTTTACGTATAAAATAAAGAGGCTTTACGTATAAAATAAAGAGGCTTTACGTATAAAATAAAGAGGCTTTACGTATAATCCGAGGACTCAGCCCCAAAGCACACTTCAAGTTTATTGACAAATGGATTCAAAGGCGATTTCTTAAAGACAAGGAATTGGAACCAATTAATCCCTCGAGACATAGTAGGATTACATTAATCCAAGATATGACCCGATTCAAAGTAACCTTAATTCAAGCAAGATTACCTTAATTCAAAGCAAGATTACCTCAATTCAAATAAGACTTCAATTTAAAGCAAGATTACCTAAATTCAAAGTAAGATTACCCTAATTCAAAGTAAGAATACCTTAATTCAAAGTAAGAATACCTTAATTCAAAGTAAGAATACCTTAATTCAAAGTAAGATAACCTTAATTCAAAGTAAGATAACCTTAATTCAAAGTAAGGTTACCTAGATTCAAAGTAAGGTTCACCTTATTTCAAAGCAAGATTAACCTTAATTCAAAGTAAGATTGCCTTACTTCAAAGCGAGGTTAACCTTAATTCAAAGCAAGATCATTCCTTATGATTTACAACAACATTACTTTCACCCAAAGTGAGACTTAACTGAATTCTAAATCAAATTACATCTAAATCTAAGGCAAAATCTGAGCCTAGAGGCTATTTAGGATACACCAAAATAAACATTCGATAACCAGTGATCACCACTACCACCGTTCCTGTGGTCACCGTGTGGCTAACTGCTCAACCACCTGCTCCTTCAGTGGTGTAATTGAGTGGTTCGCAGCATTTGGCCAGGTGATGGCCCGAGACATCTCACCTGATGGTCTTCGCGACCTACCTCTGAGGTGGGTCTGTATGAATATCTTTATATCGTGTGTGTTTGTGTGTGTGCTTAAAGGATACAAACACACACAAATATATATATATATATATATATATATATATATATATATATATATATATATATATATATATATATATATTTTTTTTTTTTTTTTTTCAAACTATTCGCCATTTCCCGCGTTAGCGAGGTAGCGTTAAGAACAGAGGACTGGGCCATTGAGGGAATATCCTCACCTGGCCCCCTTCTCTGTTCCTTCTTTTGGAAAATTGAAAAAAATTGAGAGGGGAGGATTTCCAGCCCCCCGCTCCCTCCCCTTTTAGTCGCCTTCTACGACACGCAGGGAATACGTGGGAAGTATTCTTTCTCCCCTATCCCCTATATATATATATATATATATATATATATATATATATATATATATATATATATATATATATCAGCTTCTCCTAATGCAAGATTTAGCCATCTACCAATCCAGCTTACAATCCCATACATCCGAGAACTTCCCCCTCCCCAATCTTTCCCAATCCACATGATTCGGGCCCGGCCCCTCTATTCCTAATCCAAACACCCAAAACACGGACCATAAGACAGCAAACTGATCCAACCTCAACCAGACTTGACTACAACATCAACCTCAGCCAACCTCACAGACCACACACTCCACGAACCCCACCGACCCCCCACGAATGGGTCAAAGCCAGACATATAGGGAGGGGTGAGGTGAGGATTGGGGGGGGAGGGTTTCGAACCTGGTGGCGAAGGGGGGGGGAGGAAGAAGCAAGATTTTCCTCGTCGTTTAATTACGATCAGCCATCATATACAGTTCGGGGGGGGGGGGGGGAGAGCCCCTCTCTGTAAAAGGGGGGGGGGAAGTGGAAGAGAATTTGGGGGGGGGAGAAGGAGGAAGAAGGGAGGAGGAAGAGTAAGGGGTCGTGAGAGGTGAAGGGAGAGGTGAGGGGTGGGCGAAGAGAGAGAGAGAGAGAGAGAGAGAGAGAGAGAGAGAGAGAGAGAGAGAGAGAGAGAGAGAGAGAGAGAGAGAGAGAGAGAGTCGTGATAAAGGGGGGAAGGAGGAAGAGGAGGGTGAGGGTGGTGAGGTCGTGAAAGCCGCCCCTCCCCCCCCCCCCTCCTGGAGACCAGCACAAGGGGATGTGGAAGGGGAAGAGGGAGAGGGAAGGGGGGGGGGCGGCAAGGAGGGGGGCCCACAGGTCGTGAAAGAGGCGCGGGCGAAGACCCCGCGAATGAAGAGGTTTTGTGCAGGTGACGGGCGAGGTGGGGGGGGGGGGGGTCGGTCATGGTTTTATGGGACGTATTACTGGTTTAATCTACCGCAATGCGTTTTCTTTTACGTAAATGCTGGAGGATGTGGGGCAAGGGGTTGGGGAAGGAGGGGGGGGGGGAAGGGAAGGGAAGGAGGGAGGGGAAAGGGTGAAGGAGCAGCAGGAGGGACGCTCTGGATCCGTAAATGCTGGAGGATAGGGACGGTACGTGAGGGAGAGAGAGAGAGAGAGAGAGAGAGAGAGAGAGAGAGAGAGAGAGAGAGAGAGAGAGAGAGAGCTGTGGACGCTGTAAGTGTTGGAGGATGAGGGGGGGAGAGGAAGGTTGAAAATGCTGTAAATGCTGGAGAATGTGGATCTTGTAAATGGAGGTCACTCGGGCGGGGAGTTACTGGGTCTTTCATGATGGAGGATGTGGATGAGAGGAGGAGGATGTGGAGGTTGTAAATGCGGTGGTGGTGGAGGATGTTGTTGAGACGGGGTTTATGGCAGCTGTAAATGAAGGGGGGGGGGGGGGTTGTGGATGATGTAAATGTTGGAGGATGTGAGAAGATCCTGAGGACAGCCCAGAAAATAATGAGGCTGGCAGAAGTGGATAGAATATGATACGAAGATGATGAAGACGAAAACACACAAAAAAAAATTGGAGAAGAAAAGGAGGATTACATGGGGTTCCAAATATTCATGGAAGTAGGAAGAGATAGACGGGATTTGTAGGCTGTGAAGGGAAGAGCCAGGACGGTGGTAGGAAGGAAGAGACAGCGTCTGGAACAGTGAGGAAGGAAGGGAGAATGAACTAGGAGATAAGTGTGTGGAGAGGATGCGACCTCAGCCACTGGAAAGAGGTGAGGGGAGCATGAATCAATAGAGGGGAGAGGAAGGGGGTTAAGAAGGATATCTATCTATCTATATAGCGAGAGGGTATCATAGATGGGAGAGGAAAGGGGTTAAGAAGGATATCTATCTATCTATATAGCGAGGGGGCATCATAGATGGGAGAGGAAAGGGGTTAAGAAGGATATCTATCTATCTATATAGCGAGGGGGCATCATAGATGGGAGAGGAAAGGGGTTAAGAAGGATATCTATCTATCTATATAGCGAGGGAGCATCATAGATGGGAAAGGAAGGGGGTTTAGAAGGACATCTATCTATCTATATAGCGAAGTGGGTATCATAGAGAGAAGAGGAAGGGGTTAGATGGATATCTATCTATCTATACAGCGAGAGGGTATCATAGAGAGAAGAGGAAGGGGTTAGATGGATATCTATCTATCTATCCATAGAGTGACGGGGCATCAAGATCAAGAGAACAATGAACACCTTTACTGACACACATGGACTCTTCACCTGCCACATACAATGTTCTGGACCCACAGCATCGCCTGCCTACTTTCCACAGCCCAGCTGCACACACAACTGCTCCTTATGGACTTTACCTTGACCACTTTACACACTCTTCTGTTCCAGCCGAGTGACAACACGTTACCATTCCCTCTTCCTCCTCTCCCAAACATTAAGTGCTTATTTCAGTTCATTTAAAAATCCAAGCTGGCCTCACCCCCTCCTGAAAGTTCAGGTGTCGAATACCCCCAAAAGCCTCCCTCACTCCAACCTTCAATCTTCTACTTCTCTTCTTCCTTCTTCTTCTGGCAGAGAGATTCTCTTTTAGTCTATCTTCGCTCATCTTCTCCATACGCTCGTACCATTTCAGCACATCCCAGTCAGAGATCACTGCACAGACCTTTCTCTCTACACCGTCATTCCCTACACGAGCAATTCGCCTCATCACATAACATCTTTGGGGATTTCATGTCAAACACGTTCATCCTCATCACTCCTTTTTTTTTCGTTCAAGGCCGACGACTCGCGTCCATACGACACCATCGGGACCGCTATACCATCACATATACCCATCTTTGCCCTGAAAGACACTGAACTCTCCTTCCAAATGCTCTTTAATGCACCCGTGGGCCTTTCAACTCCCTCCCTCCCCCTCTCTACCGATCTTTGACTCACTTCAGCTCCCAGGGTTTTTTCATTCGCTTTCACACCCACTCCCAAATACCCCGAGGCACTCCACTTCCTCCAGGTCATCCCCCATTTGCTGTTACATTCAAAACAACATCTGTCGCCTCTCTTCTACATTACCTATGTTCTCATTTACCCTCACATTTTCTCCTTCCACCCACTCTCCCAGGCGCTTTTCACTGTCATCTGAAGTCTCCCTGTGGTATTTGCCACTGGAACAGCATCATCTGCAAACAGTATCTGATGCATTTTCCATACCCATTCAACAAACCCCCCTTCCTCCCCTTACCATACCACACACAACCTGCCTCCCATCTCTCTACTACCATCTTATTTTACCACCATCTTCACCTTTTTAACAAACAGATCACATACACATATATATTCTTATGTATCGAACAATCACAGTAGGACTCCTTTAGAAAAAAAAAAGGGGGGGGGGGGGACACTGGTGTTACTTAAGAACCTCTTTCCTGGTCGTTCCTGCAGCTCCTAGGATGGGCTACATCCAGTATCAATAACAAAAAGGAAAACTGAAAGGGGAGGTAGAAGGATCGAGCCTCGGGGCCTCATCATACAGGAAGGTATATGGTGTGTACTGTACGGTTCGAAGTGGAACGATGTTGTATACACGGGGCGACGTGCTGTCAGTGGACTGAACTAGGGCATGTGAAGCGGCCTCGGTAAACCATGGAAAGGTCTGTAGGGCCTGGATGTGGAAAAGGGAGCTGTGGTTTCGGTGCATTTGAACATGACATCTGAAGAATGGATGTGAGCAAACGAGACCGTATATAGGTAGGTAGATAGATAAAGAGAGAGATAGAGAGAGAGAGAGAGAGAGAGAGAGAGAGAGAGAGAGAGAGAGAGAGAGAGAGAGAGAGAGAGAGAGAGAGAGTTTACTTTATTAAAATCAGGCTAACAGGAGAATACACTCAGTAATTTCAGCCAAGGCTCTGTAACTGTCCTGTACCGTACAAAAGAAAAAAAAATATTAAGAGATACACAACATTTATACCTTCATTATAAGGCGACTCAATAAACCTATATACTCCAACCACACGAAATTAACCATCTTATACGACTATGATGAACTGCTAAGGTACAGTCATGAATATAACGTAAATAGTCAGTATATTTTGTGCTTCGTTAAATCCGATGGCACGACCCTTTATGCATGACGGTACGACGGCGGTGCTTTAAGGTACCGTACCGTCGTGCTCAAGGGCCGTACCGTCTGGTCGTTTTTACTTTATAAAAAGAAGGAACAGAGAAGGGGTCCTAGTGAAGATATTCCCTCAAAGGCTCAGTCCTCTGTTTTAAACGCTACCTCGCTAAAGCGGGAAATGGCGAATAGTATAAATATCAAATATATATATATATATATATATATATATATATATATATATATATATATATATATATATATATATATATATATATGGCAAACATTCTTTAAGTAGATAAATATTCTTGCTAATGAATATACCTTCACTTAAAGATCTACTTCTACTATTACTACTATTACTACTAACACTGGTTTATCTATGGTCTGCAGACATTATACAGACCCTCACAGCAGACCACTAAAGACCCTTCAGTAACACCACACCACCACACCGCCCCCCTCTCTCCAACACTGGGACCTCCACCTTCATCTTCCTCCACCATTACCAACACCATTACCACCCCGACCAACTCCTCTCCAACATAACTAAAACCCGAGACCACATCATGAACAACAACAATACATATTTCTCCACCACTGCCACACCATCACCACCCAACCTCCAACCCTCCACCACTGAACCAGCCAACCAACACCTCCCCTCTTAATCCACCTACACAAACCCTTCCCTCACCCCATTCCCTCCCCCAGGCCAACTCCCTCCCATCCCCCTCCCCCTTTTCTTTACCATCTCCAGAAATTCAATTCTCACACACACACACACACACACACACACACACACACGATATTCGTCCGCCTTCTACCTTACAGTAGAGAGAGATCGTTAGAGAAAGAAAGAGGTCTCTCTCTCTCTCTCTCTCTCTCACCACCTGTTAACCAGCAAACTACCTCTCCTCTGAGACCTTCAATATACAATTAAAATGGCAACGACCCGACCTGATACACAGTTCGCATTATGCTTACCTCCAACTTAAGCCATAACTGAAGTTGGAATGAAGCCATACATATACATATGTATTCCTATGAGTGATCGTGTATATATATATATATATATATATATATATATATATATATATATATATATATTATATATATATATATATATATATATATATATATATATATATATATATATATATATATATATATATATATATATATATATATATTCCTTATCCTTCGTTATACCTTGGCTTTAATTCATTATCAACTGACGAGAAATGAAAGGTGTGTTGTGCATTTTATCTCTCTCTCTCTCTCTCTCTCTCTCTCTCTCTCTCTCTCTCTCTGAGACCACCACATGCAAAAAGGGGCCGGTTCGAATAACCTACAACCCATAACCGTTCGCATGGGCAAAACGAATCGTTTTGATCAATAACACACACCCACAACCAACCACCACCCACCCTTACCCTACCCACCCACACACCCACACCCCCTTTTGCAGAAAATCGTTCGAGGGAGGGAGGGAGGAGGGAGGGAGGGGGTGGCGATCGAAGGGAGGGAGATGTGAGCGATAGTAAGAGCTGGGAGAGCTGCTCTCCTCTCACACCTCGACTGTGGGTAATAAAAAAAAATAAAAAAAAAAAAGAGGCATAGGCAAGAATTCTCTACGTTGGTTACGAAGGTGAGAAATATTCGGTGGTGAGGGGTTGGGGTGATGGAGACGGGGAGTTGAGGATTTCTCTCTGTCTCTCTCTCTCTCTCTCTCTCTCTCTCTCTCTCTCTCTCTCTCTCTCTCATCTAAGGTGGAATATAGAGGGGAGAGACGAGTCTCTCTCTCTCTCTCTCTCTCTCTCTCTCTCTCTCTCTCTCTCTCTCTCTCTCCCTCTCTCTCTCTCTCTCCCTCTCTCTCTCTCTGGGAAGGGAGAAAAGTCTGTCTCTCTCTCTCTCTGGGGAGGAAGAAGAATTTCTCTCTCTCTCTCTCTGGGGGTGTGAGAGTAGGTAAAGAAGGCAAAGACTGTCTTGGGGGAGACCCTTTTTTTTTCACAGGTTCTCTGGGGAAGGGGAAGAAATATCTCTCAAGGTCGGTGTGGGTGGGTGGAGGAGGTTGAATAGATTATCTGGGGGTGGGCTACTCCTGCCTCCTGAGAGACTCTCTGGGGGGAGAAGAGACCATAGGACTAGGGAAGGGTTGAGGCAACTGGAGGGGATGGAGGAGATGAAAATGACTAAGAGAGATAAAATCAAAGCCCTCCGGGGTGTACATAAATGAGAGAGAGAGAGAGAGAGAGAGAGAGAGAGAGAGAGAGAGAGAGAGAGAGAGAGAGAGAGAGAGGTCGTCGTTGTGCCCGGGGGGGGGGGGGGGGTGCGTGACCTGGGGTGACCACCGTACAGGGCATCACGTCAAGTGACCCATGATTAGAGAATATCACACAGGAGGAGGAGGAGGAGGAGGTTGGCGAGTGGGAGGTCGAGCTTGAGCAAGTGGAGGAGCTGCATTGGGGAGGGGGGGGGGGGGTGGCCTTCCCCTCCCCCCCCTCTATAAAGCTTGTTGGTCGTCCTTCTGATAACAGTGTGCTCGCGCCTCTCTCTCTCTCTCTCTCTCTCTCTCTCTCTCTCTCTCTCTCTCTCTCGGCGCCTGCCTCCGTTACTACATAATTGCAGAGGCCTGGCGAGTGCGAGGAGGAGGCTGGGGGTGTGCAAGACTTGGGCAAGGGTGAGGTGAGGTGAGGGGAAGGGGAGAGGTGAGAGGGGAGAGGGTAGGGAAATGCTCAGAAAAATGGGAAAGGGGAGGGAAGGGGGGAGGGGAGGAGAGGGAAGGGGAGGTTAATTTAGACGGGACTAAAACAAACTTCGTCTTTGGTTTATGGAGGAATAATAATGATAATAAATATAAATAAATGACAAGGCGCTGAAGTGGTGTGATGATGCGATTGGTTTAATTACATGGTTTATCATTTTAATCCATGGGTTTTTAGGTTTATGGTTTTTAAAAAGAGTTGGGATCGTGCGTTCGAATCGGGAGTTCTTTGGTTGTGAAGCGCGATCAGAACGCAATGGACAAAGGTCGATTGGACGACTCAATTCGCTGGTTTAAGAGAGAGACAGAGGCATGTGACGTTGGGGTTGTAAGGTCATGGTTGAGGAAAGAAAGGCCATAGGAAGGCCAAGGGGACAAGGTTACGATGAGATGGTCAGAGTACGAGGGATGTATGTAAGGTCAGTGGCTTGTGGGGTTAGGGAGGTTGGGGGGGGGGTTGGGTCACGTCTGAGAGACGGGTCTAAGGTCATAAGCGATAAGGTCATGACCTGTGGATAAGGTCTTGGGAAAAAAAAAAAAAGGGTCAATACGCCTGGGTATCGAGAAAGCCCTTGGCTTAGCGTAAGGTCAACAGAGCAAGAACACAAGGTCATTAGAGGGGTGAGTAAGTAAGGTCAAGTTTAGCTGAAAGGGAAAGAAGTGAAACAAATAGAGAGAGCAAGAATCAGAAATGGAGGGAAGGAAGAGTGAAAGATGAATGAAGGAAGCAGCGACTAATGAGAAGGAAGAAGTGGGAGGGGGAAAGGTATGATGGATGCGTAGGAATGAAAAGAGAGAGGAGACGTTAGGGGGGCCTGGGCCTGATACACAGACCCATAGACACAGACCCGTAACAAACCCACATACACAGACCCGTAACACCCACACACATACAAGTAACAGCTCCCCCCCCCCCCCCACACACACACAAAAGTAACACCCACACAACACGAACTTGTAACAGACCTACACAGAGACATGCAACAGACCCACATACAGACACCAATACAGATCCTACCAGAGATACTAACAGACCCCCATACCACACAGATCCCACCAGAGACACGCAACAGACCTCCGCCACACAGGCACGTAACAGACCACCCCGCCCACAGACACGTAACGGACGCCCCCCTCCCCCACGGACACACATAACAGACCCCACCACACACGTAACAGACCCACCCCCCCGCCCCACCCACACGTAACGGACCCTGGAAAAGTCGTCAACCGACGTGTTTTATCTCCACTTCGGGATGACTGAGACGTGAGGGACGATGAGGTCTTCGTCAGCAGACAGGGACGTGTTGTCTAGGGTCCAGACGAGGGTCTATCAGTGTGAGGAAGTGGATGAGATGACGAGGATCTATCTTTATGAGGAAGTGGGAAGAGATGATGAGGAAGAAGTTCCATTTACGTCTGGAAGTGGATAATATGACGAGGACGAAGGCTCTAATTTTATGAGGAAGTGGGAGAGATAATGAGGAGCCAAGCACCAGGAGGTGTGAGGAAAGAAGGGGGTCCCCCCTCATAACAGAGTTATCACCTCATTCGTAAGGAGGAAATGTGGGGAGATCAGCCTCATCAAAAAAACCCAAAAAAAACTTCTTGGTGAAAACAAGATGACCCCCCCTCCCCTTCCCCCCTTTTCATGAGGTCAACTCATGACCGCAGAAGTCATGCGCGTCGCTGCCATGAAATACTCATGCATGTCCTCATACACTCCTTCAGACACGCCCCTCATATACATATCCCCACCCTGCAAAGATCTACACGTATCTATACACACTTAGATCTTTCTATGACGCGTCTGTGGACGCCATACGTGTCTTCATGGATGGGGAGAGTTTCAAGGGATAAATTGTACGAGATAAAAGTCCCAAAGACTATTGGGGTAGGATGGCTGAACAGTTCAAGGAAAGAGCCATCAAAGAGCCATCAACTCTCTGTGTGTGTGTATGTGTGTGTGTGTGTGTGTGTAAGATCCAATGCTCATCTTCAACACCTCGAGTTTCCGGTCGTCCACAACCCGGGTTTGTTTACAATCTGCGACAGGGGTGGTCAGCCGGTGGTGGAGGAGGGGAGGTGTTTCCTTAACCAAATACGTCAGGGGCGTCCCTAAGGATGGTGGGGTGGGGGACACCAGCGTCAGGGTCGTCGCCCCGGCCTCTCAGGGCTTCTTCCTGTAGGGGTGGAGAGCTGTGGGGGGAGGGAGTGGCGATCAGGGTTGACGCCTTGGGACTCTCAGGGCGCCTCTCACTCTCTCTCTCTCACTCTCTCTCTCTCTCACTCACTCTCCCTAGGGAAGGAGAGAACGGAGTCTCCGCCTCTCGAGGACCAGATCGGCTTCCCTTAACTTCTGTATCAGTCGACGCCCCTCCAGTGGCTACCTACTGCCAACTCCTGAGGGAGGAGGAGGAGGACGAGGAGAGGAGGGGGACGTATGGAAGGGGCTTCTGGGAGATAGCTCAGGCAGACGATAAAATGGGATGGATTTTGGAAATTCTTGGGATAAAGTCCATTTTCATTTTAAGTCTTCCCTGTAGGTTGAGGGATATATATATATATATATATATATATATTGGGAGGTGAGTTTGAATGGAGAAAAACTGGAGGAAGTGAAGTGTTTTAGATATCTGGGAGTGGATCTGTCAGCGGATGGAACCATGGAAGCGGAAGTGGAGCATAGGGTGGGGGAGGGGGCGAAAATTTTGGGAGCCTTGAAAAATGTGTGGAAGTCGAGAACATTATCTCGGAAAGCAAAAATGGGTATGTTTGAGGGAATAGTGGTTCCAACAATGCTGTATGGTTGCGAGGCGTGGGCTATGGATAGAGATGTGCGCAGGAGGATGGATGTGCTGGAAATGAGATGTTTGAGGACAATGTGTGGTGTGAGGTGGTTTGATCGAGTAAGTAACGTAAGGGTAAGAGAGATGTGTGGAAATAAAAAGAGCGTGGTCGAGAGAGCAGAAGAGGGTGTTTTGAAATGGTTTGGGCACATGGAGAGAATGAGTGAGGAGAGATTGACCAAGAGGATATATGTGTCGGAGGTGGAGGGAACGAGGAGAAGAGGGAGACCAAATTGGAGGTGGAAAGATGGAGTGAAAAAGATTTTGTGTGATCGGGGCCTGAACATGCAGGAGGGTGAAAGGAGGGCAAGAAATAGAGTGAATTGGAGTCATGTGGTATACAGGGGTTGACGTGCTGTCAGTGGATTGAAGCAAGGCATGTGAAGCGTCTGGGGTAAACCATGGAAAGCTGTGTAGGTATGTATATTTGCGTGTGTGGACGTGTGTATGTACATGTGTATGGGGGGGGGGGTTGGGCCATTTCTTTCGTCTGTTTCCTTGCGCTACCTCGCAAACGCGGGAGACAGCGACAAAGTATAAAAAAAAAAAAAAAAAAAAAAAAAAAAAAAAAAATATATATATATATATATATATATATAATTACCCCAAGACCAATTTCAATGAAATAGTGCTGGTGTGACCCAAGACCTTTCTAAAAGCTTTCGGACTCGTGTTGTCCAAGGCTGCGCTACCCCCAGTAGCAGGGAAATGTAGACTCCTTTAGAGTGACAAGTTCTCTGACGAGACTGTCCTCCCAGTGATACAACCTATGACTTCCCCTACATGACGGCGAACTGCAGACCAAAACCCTGGTCGAACTGGAGGCATGACACTGGCCATATACCGAAGAACGTGTACGACCAAAAACTGGAGGGAATCGAACCCCACACACCTCACCAGAAGCTGGAGGGAATAAAATCCCACAGACTTCACTAGCAGCTGGAGGGAATCGAACCCCACAGACCTCACCAGCAGCTGGAGGGAATCGAACCCCACAGACTCACCAGCAGCTGGAGGGAATCGAACCCCACAGACCTCACCAGCAGCTGGAGGGAATCGAACCCCACAGACCTCACCAGCAGCTGGAGGGAATCGAACCCCACAGACTTCACCAGCAGCTGAAGGGAATCAAACCCCACAGACTTCACTAGCAGCTGGAGAGAATCGAACCCCACAGACCTCACCAGAAGCTGGAGGGAATCGAACCCCACAAACTTCACTAGCAGCTGGAGGGAATCGAACCCCACAGACCTCACCAGCAGCTGGAGGGAATCGAACCCCACAGACCTCACCAGCAGCTGGAGGGAATCGAACCCCACAGACCTCACCAGCAGCTGGAGGGAATCAAACCCCACAGACCTCACCAGCAGCTGAAGGGAATCAAACCCCACAGACTTCACCAGCAGCTGAAGGGAATCGAACCCCACAAACTTCACTAGCAGCTGGAGGAATCGAACCCCACAGACCTCACCAGCAGCTGGAGGGAACGGAACCCACAAACCTGGCCAGTAGCAGCAGCCCCCTGAGCACGTCGTGACCATATTGATCCATGAATATTGATTAATATCCATGATTATTGATCAACGAGTTCTTGAATGCCCCTCAAGGGATAAGGCACAGACAGACTTGGGAGTCTTTCCCACCCACCTCCCAGGTGTGTGTGTGTGTGTGTGTGTGTGTGTGTGTGTGTCACTGGTAAGACAGAACCTCTCAGGAACATAAAAAAAAACAAAAAACTGGCATCCGTCTTTTAGACTTCTTCCAGTCATTATCATCAGCCGTAATTGAGCTGCCTTCCCCAAACCACGGAAGAGAAGACTTTTGAATATCATCAAAGGATGATGTAACACAAGATCTGCCTGGCGCTCGGTATACCTCAAGAGTCTCGCCTGGGGAAAAAAAAATCTCTCTCTCTCTCTCGAAAGGGTTAAGTCTCGTCGGGGAAAAGAAAAGGTATTGGCTTACAAAGGGCTGAGTCTCGCCTGGGGGAAAAAATAGTGGTTTACAAAGGGCTGAGTCTCGCCTGGGGAAAAAAATATAGTAGTCTACGAAGGGCCGAGTCTCGCCTGGGAAAAAAAATAGTGGTTTACAAAAGGGTTGAGTCTCGCCTGGGTAAAAAAAAAAAAAAAAAAAGAAAAAAAGTACTTTACCAAAGGCTGAGTCTCGCCTGGGTAAAAAAAAAAAGAAAAAAAGAAAAAAAAAGTACTTTACCAAAGGCCGAGTCTCGCCTGGGTAAAAAAATAGTGGTTTACGAAAGGGTTGAGTCTCGCTTGGGTAAAAAAAGAAGTAAAAGACAAAATACTTCACAAAGAGCGTAGCATCGCCTGCGTAAAAAATAAGTACCTTACAAAGGTCTGCGTTGTGGAGATGGGACGAGACAAAGACATTCTTGGACGCATCTACACGTTTGACAGCCCGGTACCTCGACTCGTGGATTTCCCTTTGTATAGATGGGAATATTACGTCTCTATTCCACGCGTCTGGGTATGGACGGGACAGATACGTTGAATGTTAAAGAGAGTTTCATCCCACAACATCCTCGTTCTCATCCACGAAATAATTATTGTTCGTGACGGAGAAGAGCGGCTGGAATATGACATACGCATCTGAATCTTCAGTTGTTGCAGGAGATGTTCCAGAGTTGGTGAACACGTCCCAGTTTTTGGATGACTTAGTTTCTAGCGTTCAAGGACCTTCTCTCAAGTTGGGGAAATGGTTCTAGCGTTTGGTGAACTTGTTCTTGTGTTGGAGGGCCTGTTATAGTCCTGAAGAACTGGAGAAACGACTGTAGTGTTGGGGAACTTGTTCTTGTGTTGGAGGGCCTGTTATAATCCTGAAGAACTGGAGAAACGACTGTAGTGTTGGGGAACTTGTTCTTGTGTTGGAGGGCCTGTTATAGTCCTGAAGAACTGGAGAAACGACTGTAGTGTTGGGGAACATGTTCTTCTGTTGGAGGACCTGTTATAATCCTGAAGAAACGACTGTAGTGTTGGGGAACTTGTTCTTGTGTTGGAGGGCCTGTTATAGTCCTGAAGAACTGGAGAAACGACTGTAGTGTTGGGGAACTTGTTCTTGTGTTGGAGGGCCTGTTGTCCTCCTTGAAAAACATGTCCTTGTGTTGGAGAGCGTATAGTATGGTTGGAGAACCCATTCTAAATATCAACCAACATTGTCTATCATATCTGCAAAGGGACTGAGGCCAAACAGAACTAATATGGAATAGGATTCAACTCTAAAATCCCCGTACAATAATAGGAATCTCACCGCAGCAGATGCCCGTCTTGCCTTCCACATTCGCCATACATCGCCAGTTTCATCATAAAACTGAAGAATCTCTCTCTCTCTCTCTCTCTCTCTCATTGGTTTAGAACTTTTCTCGTTGGCTGGAAACTTTTCGTAAAACTCCCAAGTTCTCATTCTTTTTTTTTTTTTTTCTTTATTACACCACAGTTCCCCCCCGCCTTTCCTCCCAGTCGTAAATTCGATGCTCGCCTGTGTGTCTGTCTGTGCCACTCTCTATCTCTTTCTCTCTATTCTCTCTTTATCTTTCCAATTGGCTCTACCTGTACGTGCAAGGGCTTAATGGGACTGACGTATTTGTATAGTATCAGTTTTGGGGTGTCGATACTAGCAGGGACCCATCCCTCATCTCTCGAAGTCATTATACCGTAGACGATATTTCTTTTGCCAGCGCGTAGCGACCACCACAAGAGAACCTTCTTCTTTTATTTTACGACTCGAGACGTTTGGGTTGTGCGAGGTACGCAGTGTTGTCGCGTATGGGTCATGTGTGTGGGCGAGTCGGAAAAGGAAAGATCAGCCATCTGAGCCAGGGAGGGGGAACTAGACAGCCACTGTAGTGCTGGCTCACTGCACGGCCGCCATTAACCCTCCTGATATCCAGGCGGGTAGTACCTCTCTAGGAGGTGGTTGCCTACTTACCTGTGTGTGTGTGTGTGTGTGTGTGTGTGTGTAATGACCCATCTGACTGTACTAAGAGGGAATTCTACTTTAGTGGGGCCCCACCTATTGACTTTTCGTACACCTATTCACCGTCTTCGTCATCATCCGGGTCTGAAAAAATCAAAAGCCTATGATCAAGTCACCTCTCAATCTTTTCTCTTCCAAGCTATGCTCATGCACGGCCTCCAGCCTTGAAAACTCTTGTAGCTCGGATCTCTTAATTCAGGGTTCACACCATTTTCTTGCCCTCCTTTGGACCACAGTAGGAAATGATCATAAAAAAATTAAAACCAAGTACAAAGACGACCAACAAGACTAATTCCCAGCTCTGAGAAACCTATTGTATTAAGGAGAAGCTAAGTGGATTTAAATCTTTTCTTTTTTCTCTCTTAAGAAGCCGCAGACTTCGCAGTGACCCAATACAAAGCCTTCAACATCTTTATTAAATGTGTGGATGTAAATCAAGGAAGATCTCTTTTGAAGTATGTAGCAATACACTCATGATGCAGATGAATGGAGCAAAACTTACAGAGCTAAACGGTGTAACACTGGCGTAGGGGAGAGAGAGAGAGAGAGAGAGAGAGAGAGAGAGAGAGAGAGAGAGAGAGAGAGAGAACCTCTTTTCTAATATATGTGTTAAACGCTGGAACACACTAACCTTCAAATGCTGTTAATGCTATGGCACTAGATTACCTTCAGAAACTACTATACGAACTCCATTTGCTTATTCCAGACCCTAAGAATATCGTGTAGTGCAGCAGAGGATGAGGACAGCGTAGTACAATATTGGAAAATGATTTTTTTTTTTTTGTTCGTTCTATCTTGTGCAGGCGTACTTCACAACACGAATGGTATTTGTCTTCCCTCTTATTTCGTGCCAACTTTCGTCGCCTGGGAGAGTGGCGGGTGGGGACACGGAGAGAGCAACTGACTGTTCCATCCCTTCCCACATTCTTCATGAAACAAGAAGAGAGAAAAGTCAGTGAAGAGAGAGAGAGAGACACACACACACAAGCTGGACATGAGCAACGGTGTAGTTCTCTCTCTCTCTCTCTCTCTCTCTCTCTCTCTCTCTCTCTCTCTCTCTCTCTCTCTCTCTCTCTCTCTCCCTTGACCCTGCGTGACCTCCCTCACGCAGCCCCTGCCCGCGTGCCATATCGGGGCCATGACCAACTACTTCATGTAATGAGCCAATTAGAGCGTGTGGCTTCAACAGTGCTGCAGGCGTGTCTTATCTCCCCGTCTGGAGGGACGAGGAGGGCACCCGGGGTGAAGTGAGGGGTGCTGAAGGGCACCAGGTGGAGGAGGGAGTAGCAGTGGAGGATGCCAGGGGTGGTGGAGGGAGCTGTAGTGGAGGTCTAGGGTGTGGCGGAGGGAAGGGGAAGAGGGAATGGGTGTTTGATAAGAGGGCTGATGGAGGGAACACGAGTGATGGAGGGAGGGGATGGTGAAGGGAGGGACGGTGGAGGGAGGAGTGGTGGAGAGGAAGGATAGGGCGAATAAGGTGGATAATAAGTGGTGGACGAGAGAGTGGGAGGGAAGGAAGGGGGTAAGACATATGACTCACTCGCTACTTCAGGAAGTAAACGTTACACTTCAGGGTAAAACTTCAAGGTAAACACCTACGTAGATAAGATGCCCTTCCCTCCTACCAGCGTCCATGTACATGATGCTAATCTTCACATGTGATTCATGTGGACCTCAGAAATCGTGTGTGTGTGTGTGTGTGTGTGTGTGTGTGTGTGTGTGTGTGTGTGTGTGTGTGGGGTGGGGAACGGGAAGCCCCTCCCCCCTCTGTTATCTGCACTTGCTCCTTGACCTGAAGTTGACCCGTCCTGACCTCTTCCCTACCCGAACTTCGGCAGGTTGCTCACACACACACACACACACACACACACACACACACACACACACACACAGATACACACTTATCCTGCCTCACTGCTGTTTCCTGCACCTACGTTGGATGTGCCCTCTAGCTTCCCCCTTCAACGCCATGGTTCCCTACCTTCCTCGTCCCCCATCTACCATATCCTGGGGTTGGCTTCCTCTACCTGATGATCCATTCTACCATACTTTCTATCATCCTGGTCGCCTCTGACGGCTCTACCACGAAACGGATGATTAATCTGTCTATTTCTATCCGAAAATTGCCTCACATTTTCATCCAATACTTAGCCAATTGCGAGGTCAAGCCGATTCCATTCGAAGGGCGACCATCCTTAGCCAAATAAGACCCTTTGGTTCACAGCTAAACCGATCCCAGACAGTGTTACAGAAACAGTTTCCCCTCCTCCTTACACAACCCGTTTTCTACAGAAAGGGTCACAAATTTCGGTCATATCTGGGCAGTTATTACGATACAATTAACTTCCTTCAGGGGAGGCACCGCTCTCTCTCTCTCTCTCTCTCTCTCTCTCTCTCTCTCTCTCTCTTCTCTCTCTCTCTCTCTCTCTCTTTTTCAACACCTGCAAATGCGAGGTTGATACCAAGTTCTAATTTCCTTAAATCTATCAATGGCGACTGAATGTTAAGTTTCCCCCCCCCCCCTCGCCATGTACAGTGACACCCATGTCCTCGACAATGGCCGACATCCATCCCTCTTACAATATCCTCTATCCTGGCGTCTGCCCCATCCTCAGCACGACAGTCCTCGCCTTCTTCTCCCACGCTCGAGTCCCAGACAGATGGACGCTAAGATCGCGCCCTGTCATTTCGTCCTCCAGGGCATCACATCTGTCGTGGGTCACTCCATCTATAGCTTCAACTCCTGGAAGGTACTACATAATGTCACTGCATCTATAGCTTGAACTCATGGAAGGTACTACATGGGTCATTGCATCCATACCTTCAACTGCTGGAAGGTACTACATGGGTCATTGCATCTATAGCTTCAACTCCTGGAAGGTACTATATAGGTCATTGCATCTATAGCTTGAACTCCTGGAAGGTACTACATGGGTCAGTGCATCTATACCTTCAACTCCTGGAAGGTACTACATAATGTCACTGCATCCATAGCGTCAATTCCTGGAAGGTCCCACGATCCTCTAACTTGGCTTCTATAAACACCATCATAGTCTCCAAACTTGTTACTGCAGTACAAGTGGTACAATCCTTTAACTCGGCTTCTATAAACACCATCATAGTCTCCAAACTTGTTACTGCAGTACAAGTGGTACAATCCTTTAACTTGGCTTCTATAAACACCATCATAGTCTCCAAACTTGTTACTGTAGTACAATCCTCTAACGTGGCTTCCACAATCACAATCACAGTCTCCAAACTTGTTCGTTAACGCCTCCAAGCCTCCTGGATCGCTTTTCCCCCCGCGCTTCAGTCGAGGATCTATACTTCCCCTAACGCTTCAGTTCCTCTTCCTGTTAATGTCGACTCTCAAGTCTATCGAACACATCGCATGACCCACGAAGATGTAACCTTATCTCCTTCCCTTCACTGGGGGAGAGAGAGAGAGAGAGAGAGAGAGAGAGAGAGAGAGAGAGAGAGAGAGGAGGAGGTCTCTGGCAGATGGCCTCGTCCAGCTGGTACTGGTAGTAATGAAGGTGGTGAACCAGGTGTCATTTTCATTTTTTTTTTTCTTCTTTTGCGCTACGTTGTTCCCGGGAGCCACAGGGAACACGTCAGCTCAACGACACGGAGCCACGGAGAACACGTCCGCTCACGACACGACGGAGGGTTTAACACACACACACACACACAGCGAGAGAGAGAGAGAGAGAGAGAGAGAGAGAGAGAGAGAGAGAGAGAGAGAGAGAGAGAGAGAGAGAGTGTGTAGTGATCGTTCATCACAACCTTCCGGGGTGATGAATCGATCAAAATAAAAAAAAAAAAAAAGATGATGATTCCACGTTTGAGGATGAAAGGGAGGAGGGAGGGAGGGGGGGGTACGGGGGTGGTCTGGGGTGGGGGGGGGGGGTCACTGTCAGTCGGCAAATTTGTGGGTTTGTTTTACCGAGAAGAAAAGAATAATGCGTCTGTGTGTGTGTGCATACAAGCAAGACCTTTACTTTTGGGCGCATATATATATATATATATATATATATATATATATATATATATATATATATATATATATATATATATATATATATATATATGCTTGTGGCATGAGAAGAGTGGGAGGTGGGCTGTTTAGAAAGGGTAGTGAGTGGTGGGATGAAGAAGTAAGAGTATTAGTGAAAGAGAAGAGAGAGGCATTTGGACGATTTTTGCAGGGAAAAAATGCAATTGAGTGGGAGAAGTATAAAAGAAAGAGACAGGAGGTCAAGAGAAAGGTGCAAGAGGTGAAAAAAAGGGCAAATGAGAGTTGGGGTGAGAGACTATCAGTAAATTTTAGGGAGAATAAAAAGATGTTCTGGAAGGAGGTAAATAGGGTGCGTAAGACAAGGGAGCAAATGGGAACTTCAGTGAAGGGCGTAAATGGGGAGGTGATAACAAGTAGTGGTGATGTGAGAAGGAGATGGAATGAGTATTTTGAAGGTTTGTTGAATGTGTCTGATGACAGAGTGGCAGATATAGGGTGTTTTGGTCGAGGTGGTGTGCAAAGTGAGAGGGTTGGGGAAAATGATTTGGTAAACAGAGAAGAGGTAGTAAAAGCTTTGCGGAAGATGAAAGCCGGCAAGGCAGCAGGTTTGGATGGTATTGCAGTGGAATTTATTAAAAAAGGGGGTGACTGTATTGTTGACTGGTTGGTAAGGTTATTTAATGTATGTATGACTCATGGTGAGGTGCCTGAGGATTGGCGGAATGCGTGCATAGTGCCATTGTACAAAGGCAAAGGGGATAAGAGTGAGTGCTCAAATTACAGAGGTATAAGTTTGTTGAGTATTCCTGGTAAATTATATGGGAGGGTATTGATTGAGAGGGTGAAGGCATGTACAGAGCATCAGATTGGGGAAGAGCAGTGCGGTTTCAGAAGTGGTAGAGGATGTGTGGATCAGGTGTTTGCTTTGAAGAATGTATGTGAGAAATACTTAGAAAAGCAAATGGATTTGTATGTAGCATTTATGGATCTGGAGAAGGCATATGATAGAGTTGATAGAGATGCTCTGTGGAAGGTATTAAGAATATATGGTGTGGGAGGCAAGTTGTTAGAAGCAGTGAAAAGTTTTTATCGAGGATGTAAGGCATGTGTACGTGTAGGAAGAGAGGAAAGTGATTGGTTCTCAGTGAATGTAGGTTTGCGGCAGGGTTGTGTGATGTCTCCATGGTTGTTTAATTTGTTTATGGATGGGGTTGTTAGGGAGGTAAATGCAAGAGTCCTGGAAAGAGGGGCAAGTATGAAGTCTGTTGGGGATGAGAGAGCTTGGGAAGTGAGTCAGTTGTTGTTCGCTGATGATACAGCGCTGGTGGCTGATTCATGTGAGAAACTGCAGAAGCTGGTGACTGAGTTTGGTAAAGTGTGTGGAAGAAGAAAGTTAAGAGTAAATGTGAATAAGAGCAAGGTTATTAGGTACAGTAGGGTTGAGGGTCAAGTCAATTGGGAGGTGAGTTTGAATGGAGAAAAACTGGAGGAAGTGAAGTGTTATAGATATCTGGGAGTGGATCTGTCAGCGGATGGAACCATGGAAGCGGAAGTGGATCATAGGGTGGGGGAGGGGGCGAAAATTTTGGGAGCCTTGAAAAATGTGTGGAAGTCGAGAACATTATCTCGGAAAGCAAAAATGGGTATGTTTGAAGGAATAGTGGTTCCAACAATGTTGTATGGTTGCGAGGCGTGGGCTATGGATAGAGTTGTGCGCAGGAGGATGGATGTGCTGGAAATGAGATGTTTGAGGACAATGTGTGGTGTGAGGTGGTTTGATCGAGTAAGTAACGTAAGGGTAAGAGAGATGTGTGGAAATAAAAAGAGCGTGGTTGAGAGAGCAGAAGAGGGTGTTTTGAAATGGTTTGGGCACATGGAGAGAATGAGTGAGGAAAGATTGACCAAGAGGATATATGTGTCGGAGGTGGAGGGAACGAGGAGAAGAGGGAGACCAAATTGGAGGTGGAAAGATGGAGTGAAAAAGATTTTGTGTGATCGGGGCCTGAACATGCAGGAGGGTGAAAGGAGGGCAAGAAATAGAGTGAATTGGAGCGATGTGGTATACAGGGGTTGACGTGCTGTCAGTGGATTGAATCAAGGCATGTGAAGCGTCTGGGGTAAACCATGGAAAGCTGTGTAGGTATGTATATTTGCGTGTGTGGACGTGTGTATGTACATGTGTATGGGGGGGTTGGGCCATTTCTTTCGTCTGTTTCCTTGCGCTACCTCGCAAACGCGGGAGACAGCGACAAAGTATAAAAAAAAAAAAAAAAAAAAAAATATATATATATATATATATATATATATATATATATATATATATATATATATCAGCCAAAGAGCCAAATACAAACATATAGTTACACAAACACCAAAGGAACGCAAACATCTCCCAACTTCGATATGCAGTAGGAGAGAGAGAGAGAGAGAGAGAGAGAGAGAGAGAGAGAGAGAGAGAGAGAGAGAGAGAGAGAGAGAGAGAAGCGTGTCTTGTCCCTTTGACAAATGGTCCTCGCGGCGTGGGGGGCGGAGGGCAGGAAGACCAAGCTAAACCACAAAAGTCATTAGAATCGCTTGACGCTACTTGCAAACCTGGCGAATTAGACCATGACTTCATCCCGTGATGCATCTCGATATATCACGCTACGTAGAACATGGTGGACTCACAAGTTCCTCCAACACTCCTCGCCCCAAGTCAAAATCCTCGAGATTACACGATTTTCTACCAAGTTGAACCATTACACGAGAGTTACGCGTTAATATTATCATATATCAAAACCTATATCGTTAATATTATTATATATCAAAACCTATATCCTTAAAAGACTTAAGAGCGAGGATGGTATATAAATATATATATATATATATATATATATATATATATATATATATATATATATATATACACACATCACTATATCAATACCTAACCGTCCTTACATGTATAATTCGCCGTTTCTTGCGCAGCGAAAGAGCGTCCGGAACAAACGAAGAACGGCCTCCGTTCTCTATTTGTCATAAATAATGCAAAGAAAACCAGAGTCTCCTATCTACAGCCATGCCCCAGAGACCTTTAAATGGTCTCATGCCTTGGTTCAGTCCACTGACAGAACGTCGACTGTTGTGCACAACAGCGTTCAGGTTCACTTTATCCCATTCACGCCTCTCACCCTCCTGCATATTCAGGCCCCGATAACTCATGGCTCTTAAACTCCATTCTTCCATCCCTTTCTAGGTCTCTCCCTCGATCCTCCCCTAACTCTTGACACATATCCTCTTAGTCAGTCTCTCTTCACTCATCTTCTCTGAATTTCCAAACCATTTCCGTAAACAGTGCTCAGCTCTCTCGCTCATACTCATCCACCCTTCTCAAATTTTTTTCTCATCCCTAATCCACTAATACTCGACCTCTTGTATCAAATGCTGACGCAAACACTCATATCCTTCTGAAACACTTGCCTCTCTTCCTTACTCCTCTGGCTACCAGGTGCACAAGCTATGACAGTCACCCACCTACCACTCGTAATTCACTTTCAGTCTCACCTCCATCGGTATGGAAGTCACTTTCTTCCATTCTCTAACACACTTCTACAACCCCTGCTTCAGCAGGGGAGTCCCTACCTCCACTGCTCTCGCTCTTACACTGATGCCTGCCTTTAGCCCTCGATATTTGCAAACCATTCTTCCTCCTTCCCCTTGAGCTTCGTTCCACTCAGAGCCAGAACTTTCTGGTTCCTTTCCTCAAACATATAACCTATCCCTCCCCTCTTTCTCATCTTGGTTACATCCACACACATTCAGACACACCAGCTAGAGCCTTCGAGAAGGATGAGCACTTCTCAAGTCTCTACTTCTGCTCCAACTTTTAGAAATAAAAAAAATTTATGGAGGGGAGGATCTCCAGCTTCGCCACCCCGCCACCGCTACCCCCTCAGTCTCGCGCCCCTTTACGTAGCTCTCTACGACATACAGTAGATGCGAGGATAGCATATTCTCTCTCTCTCATCAACTGACTCATATTTCTTGCATCTCTCCTGTTGATATGATGATCATTACACGAAAAAGCACTTGGAAACTTATCTTGTTACATTTTCTTGTGGATCAGACGAAACATATTATATATATATATATATATATATATATATATATATATATATATATATATATATATATATATATATA